>NC_041720.1:6700651-6763151 GCF_900700375.1 Denticeps clupeoides | reverse complement strand
TGAGACCCTCTGTTCCCAACATTATGCTGTTCTGAGGTAAAAGAGTGTATCTGTGTGTGTGCGCGTGGGTCTTTACCCAACTGCTATGCTGAATACATTGAAATGATTACTAATATAATCAAAAATTGTGCAGCACAGTAGAGCAGAGACGAGTGTAGGCAGAACAAATATCATGTAAACAACACCCCCCCAACACACACACACACACACACACACACCCCAAACCACAGGCAGCTTTCTAATGGCTGTAAATCACATACATACATACACACACACACACACACACACACACACCTAATCCGATCCACCAGACTACTTTCTAATGCCCTTTTCTTACACACACAGAAAAGAAAACACAAAGCTCTCACACATGCATGGCCCCATACACACACCCAGACACAAATACTAACACACTAAGACTGGAAAGAGCTGGAATCATGTGTGTGGGTCCCATACCCAACACACACATACACACTGTACATATATCATCACATACACGCAAAAGAAATTCAGAGTGAAAGAACAGCTGCAACACAAAAACGACACACAAACAATATATAACACAGCAAAGTCTAAACTAACAGATGCCTTTCTCTCGCAATTATTCATACACACAAAAACATCCTTATTGTCCTTACTCACTCATCAAAATGAAAGTGAAGATTGCACTAAAATACACGCACACACACCTGCAGAAACACACAAGAACCTAAAAGGGAGAACTAGCAAGGAACCAATACACACACACACACACACACACACACACTATAGCGAATGTGTACCTCTGAGTTTTAGTCTACTCTCGGCCATGTCTCGGTGTGAGTGGCAGGATGGGCCGAGCAGTGGAGTGTGTGTGAGAGAAAGTTGGTCAGGGAGATAAGCGTCGCTGCAGGAATGCAGAGCGGCGCGGGAGATAGATGATGGGGCACCGTGTTGCATTGTGGGTAAGCTGTGCTCCACTGGCAGAGCACACAAGGCCTTTCTGTCCAAGCCGCCCTCACGGTGAAGCAGGTCTCCCTCAACAGAGACAAGGTGAGACACGCAATATCCAGAAGAAGGGGCATCACCGCCCATAATTCCACCGCTCATCACACTGACGGGTTCCAGTGAGTCACATGACCATGCACATGACGCACAGTGAATAAGAGGGTTACTTTCGATGGAAATAGACACAACTGTGTGGTAGCAGCCTAGCGGGTAACACACTCGCCTATGAACCAGAAGACCGAAGTTCAAATCCCGCTTACTACCATTGTGTCCCTGAGCAAGACACGTAACCCTGAGTGTCTCCAGGGGGGGACTGTCCCTGTAACTACTGATTGTAAGTCGATCTGGATAAATGCTGTAAATGTAATGATTAGTAATGGAGGCCCTGGCCCCACGGTTATAGCGCCTGGCTTGGGTTTTTGCCTCGGCTGCTACAACTTTCAGTATTTTTTGGGGGGCAGTGGTTGACCTAGCTGGAAAGGAAACAGACCCGTTATCCGAAGTTTGTGGGTTCAAATCCCAAACCAGCAAGGTGCCACTGAGCGAAGCACCGTCCCCCCACACTGCACTCCCCTTTCCCTCTTTCATGGCTGCCCACTGCTCACTAAGAAGATGCAGAGGACACATTTCGCTGTGCTGCAGTGTATCAAAGTGACAAAAACAGAGTTTTTGTTTTTTTCGTTCGTTTTTTTTAGTTCGTTTTTTCCAGGAATACTTACGCATATGGAATATTACATTTTCAGAGCTTCCCTAAACATCTTGGGGAGCTTGTATTCCCTTACAACAAATCACATCCCATCCCTCGATAAAATAAGCACTTCACACTCCCATGGATTCTGCATTTTGTTATTTACATCCAAATATAACACAACAGCCAGTCTGTCGGATGAAACGTTGACAATTTGTACATTATTTTGTCCTTCATATAGACAGCGCAGTGCTGAAACGTGCTGGAACACCAAAGCAGAGCAGCATGTGCAACGGTGAGAGCCTCCTCCCTCTCTTCTTCGGTCTTGCTTTGTCTTTTATTTTAGGGTGACTGTTATCGGTTAGAGCTGCTGAGTGAAAACCAGGGGATAAAAGGTGACGCTGCTGGTGCACGAGAGGCTAAGGGACCACGTAATGCGTGGTATGAATCACACGTAACACACACCGGAAAGCCAAGCAAGATCGCAGCTGTTTTGAGGAAATAGTTGGAAGAATAGAACATGCTAAGTACATTTACATGAAAAAAGTAAGCCAAGTGCTCTGAATCCTCCATGTGGAGGAGGACATGGAGAGAGAGAGAGAGAGAGAGAGAGAGACGGTACTGACAGGTGCACCCACATCTTTTGTTCAGGAGAGATTCGCTTACAAGAAAGTTATCAGAGACACAGCATCCAAAAGGGAAATTGTCAAAAGAAAAAATTGCATTTACCTTCACACACACACACACACACACACACACACACACACTCAGAACACGGAGGCACTGAGCAAGACAGAGAGAGCTGGTGAAAAGGAAAGGGGAAGGAATGTAGAGGAGGAGGGAACACTTCCTCTCCAGCTCCCAGCACACTCACCCAACACAGGGACGCCGCTCTCCTTCCTGCGTTTTCGCCATGGCAACCATTTACTGAAATTCATCGTCCAAGTTTAAGAAGGGAGGCAACACTGAACAGACGACAGACAGGAAGAAGATGACAGGAAGTGTGTGTAGCAAGGCAGAGTGCATGCTGGGTAATTATTTTCCATCCAAACCACAGAGAAAGAGCAAGAGAGAGAGAGAGAAAGAGAATAATATATATATATTTCTATATTTTTAAAAGTTATGTCCATACTGTATGTAGCACGAAAGAGCAGAAAGATGAAGAGTTTCTGGGGTTCACAGGCACCAGCAGACGTCACACAAACATTTTGTTGGTGAAGTGTACTGATTGCGAGGGTGTTTCCACCACTCTCACCACACAGGACACAAGAGCTCCGCCTACTTTCACTGAATTGCAAAAACTCAACTGTCAGGAAGAAAGTATTTAGTATTAAAAAAATATTTAAATCTTATGAGCTGAATAGGAAAGGGGGGGGGGGGGTCATGGGTTTGCAACAGGGATAGTTTCCATCAGATAAATGCAGTTTTAGAGAACAATGTGGGGAAAAGAACCGAATTTGTATGAAAAAAATGTAATTAATTGCTGTATCAGTTCATATTGGACCCCATTATCAGCCCAGAATTTCACAACTGTTGCACACACGGATCCTCATTAGACTATGGGTGGGACGATTCAGGGGTCTCCGGACAGTAATGCAGCGATTTATGTGAAAACTCAGTATTGTGGACAACCGCCTCAGGTTATCACGACATCATTGTTACCATGGACAACATAAAATGCCATCGTCTCATGGGATTGTGTTTGCGTTTTCCACCCCGCCGGTCCAGAAAAAGTTGGATGGCTAGAGAAACCAATTTAAACGTGTCTCCACTTTCTTGAAGGGTCAGCAACAACATCTTACACAGGAAAGCAAGACCGCGCCAGATAAAACAGAAGTTAACTCAGACTGAAACGAGCACTGAGAAAAGTGCGGGACTTGTTTTAAATGTGCTGCTGAATCGTTGCTGTTGTGAAAATTGGCAACTGAAAAGGAATAAAATGGCTGAATGATGCAGATAAACATAAAAAAACAAATAAAACTGTTCTGTTATTGTGGTGGTTCTCCATGTAAAGAGTTAATAAATCCCAATAAAATTTATTTGAATTTAAAGAGCATGAAAAATGGGAATAATGGACTACTGCCTCTTTGTAAGGCCTGCCTCCTTACAGTTGTTCCACTGATGACAACAAGCCAAGAAAATGTAGCCAGGAAATGATGTGCACACACACACCCACCCACACACACACACACACACTAGGCACACCCTTCCCAAACCTCCTGTCAGTAAAACTCCCCCCACTGGGTGACACAGCCTATGGCATTTCAATCAGTAACACTCAGTCTTTCATTTACAGATACACACACACACACAATCAATTAAATGAATCTGGGACATGTCTGAGTGAAATATATATCACTAGCAGAACTCTCTCTCTCTCTCTCACACACACACACACACACACACACACACACACACACACACACACAAGGCAGCATTACCAGAGAGAGGGAGGGAGAGATGTGTTATTGGATCCCTCAGCATCTATTCATCAGGTTCTTCCGCTGCAGCATCTCACATTACAAAAAATACACACACACACACACACACACTCATCATAACAGTGCCTTGGGAAAACGGAGAGATGTTGTGCTTATCAACAACAAGCACACACATTATCATCATCATCATGACCTACGTCGGGTCTCCCCAGTCTTACACTCGTTCGCCTACGCACACCATACGACAGATACAGAAAATATACACAAGCACACAGGGTCACAGAGAGTCACTTTATGCAATTACATTCACACACACACACTCTACGTCAGTACATCTTAGACCGAGTTCAGACACTCGGTCTAAGACACCCATCTGGGAGGGTGAACTTCATATCATTGCGTTTACGTTTGTGTCTCTTAGAGAACTCTGCACTACACTTGTTTTTACAAGACAAAACGAAATATTTCCCATTTAACAGAAATAACTTGATAATACAGCTCTGACACGCCCATCTCTACATGCCAAAATCCATTGTCTTTTCCTTCCAGCTGGTGGAAAGGAACGTAGCGAAGTGAGAGGAACCAGTCCGTGCAGCCGTTGGCTAACTTCAAATGGCCTGGGTGTGTCTGATAGGACGCTGAAGAACGAGAAATATAAAAATTACAATTACAAGAACAGGGTGGTGACATATGGGCTCCTGGGCATCTTCTCTGACACCCTCGGTCACACACTTACACGTGCACTCACACACACACCCACGATTTCAAAGTGTGGCCGAGAGTCGCAGTATAAAAACGTGGCAGCTGCTGTCACCGGACATAAAGCAGCAGTGTGGCCGGGACAGGGTCCAACCGTCCACATACCAAATATGTCTTTCCCGGACATTACAAACACATTCACTCACGCGGCGGTAGCGGCATCTTTATTAGGAACATGTACCCGTTTAGCTCCTCTTCTCTACATGCATAGAACCGCCATCGACACAGCGGTGACACAGACGCTGCCACTTTATAGGGTCACTACATGAAATTAGTATTGTCACAAAGTCAAGGCAAAACTGAGAGAGCGGACCTTCGCTCTGATGACAGCGTTTCACGCTCTTCTCCACACTCATTTCCTTCTCAGCCTCCTAAAACCAGAGTGTGCAAGAAGAGAAGTTCTTTCCTGTGCTGAACTGTGGAAAAGAGCTCCCATCATGGCCCAAAGTTCTGATGAGCAGCGTCTAACACGAAGTACTCATCACGTTACCTAAAACTAAAATAACTGCAGTTCTACAACTGAAATGATACAAATGTGATGTAACAACTGCTTGTGTGTTTGGAAAAGGGCGGGGCGGGTTGGAAAGTGTCACTGCTGGGTAGGAAGGGGTCCATCAACCCAGCCCACCAAACCAGGGCTCGTACCGCTGATAAACGGCTAGAAGATGCCGATTACAAAGTTGAGAAACCAGCAGGGCGGCTCCGCTCCATATTCAGAATCGTGACAGGTTTCACGTGGCCGCAGGGTTGAAAAAAAAAAAAAAAAAAAAAAAGTCACGTGTTCAAACCTCGCTTACAGCCACTGTGTCCCTCAGCAAGACGCTTGTCTCCAGGGGGGAAGTAGTTTCCCTTTTCAGCCCCGGTCTGACGACCCACCTGATCTCCACTTGATGATGTCGCTGAACTCGCTGTCGACACCCCCCTCTGCCGTGTCCCCCGGAGACCGTGCGTCGGCCATGCCGTCCTCTGTTTACAGCGGGCCCTCGTCCTTCAAAAGCCACAGTGTCCTTCCTGCTCCTGTAAACGAGATTGGAGAGGGAGTCACCTTGCGATGTTGAGTCTTGGTCCTGCCTGCCAGACAGTGCTGGACTCTTGGAGGTACTTTCTGACTTGACATGAACGCCATAATAAATCAGCCATGAGCCATCGGGACACGGACTCCGAATGCAGGAGCCGCGGTTTCCCAGCAGAGCTTCACACCGCCTCCGCCGGTTCGACTTTACCGCAATGCTTCCTGGTGCCATGCCTTCCCCGGGTAAGCGACGCAGATACCTGATACCTGTATCCTGCTTTTGGGTCAGCATGGTCACCCTGACCAGTCAGTCAACAGACTGTGACGGTGCAGTGGCAGCCCAGCGGGTATGGAGGTTGGCGGTTCGAATCTAGAACCGCTGGGGTGCCGCTGAGCAAAGCACCGTCCCCACACACTGCTCGCCTGTCATGGCCGCCCACTGCTCACCAAGGGTGATGCTTAAAAGCAGAGGACACATTTCGTTGTGTCACCATGTGCTGTGCATCATAATGACAAACACTTCACTTTCTTTCAAAAACTCTCATCTGAGTTACAATAGATCCTTCAATGGATCAGACAGCACAAGTGTTCCCACGAGCATCACAGATCCTGACACTGCAGACGAGGACCATCCCACAAGACCTGCACATTCAGGAAGACGCAGCCATGTAGCTTTTACAATTTGTCCATTGTCAAAGTTGCTCAAATCCTTTTGTTGCCCAATTTAATTTTCACACCCACCGCCTTGATAATGTTCTGACTGCTCACACACCCCCTCGTACCCAGACTCATTAAACTGGCCAATCCGTGTTGTCCAAGAGAAAGTTCCCAAAAGTTCCAGTCATTCTCGGTTTAGAGCCAAGACACACACACACAGAGAGAGAGAGAGAGACATAAAAACACGGTCAGTGAACTCGTTTCGTTACGATCACCGATGACGTCACCAATAACCGCAGGACGCTGGGACGTGACACGGCGCGGGCCCAACATGGAGCACTGGCGTGGCGCCGCGGCGCGCGGAGCCGCGTGAAAGGCCCGAGGAGGGCAAGAGGGAGGGGGAGAGAGAGAGGGGGAGGAGAGAGAGAGAGAGAGAGAGAGAGAGGGGGGGGGGGGGGGGGGAGAGGGGGAGAGAGAGAGAGAGGGGGAGAGAGAGAGGGGGAGAGGAAAGGTAAACAGAGGGGGGGCGCGTGGCCTGACTGCAGTCATGTGACCTAAACTGCTACAAGTAC
Organism: Denticeps clupeoides; assembly: GCF_900700375.1. NCBI lineage: Eukaryota > Metazoa > Chordata > Actinopteri > Clupeiformes > Denticipitidae > Denticeps > Denticeps clupeoides. The sequence continues at coordinate 6,756,035 of NC_041720.1, read as the reverse complement.
CGCTTTAACTACAAACCAGATGGATACAATTTCCAGTCTGTCAGAGCCCCGCCCCCGTGTCAGAATAAAAATGGAAAATAAATAAATACAAACCACACGCGGCACGAGCACACGGCTTCCCAAAACTTTTTAATTATCCACTGTTTAAAAAAAAAAAAAAAAAAAAAAAAAGAACAAGACAAACCCACAAACCACCGCGACCCAATTCCCACCGGCGCTGGTCTAGAAATAGCCACTTCCTGACTAGTTTAAACCATACCAAGTACTACTAAATGTATTCAATATTTCTTTTAATATTGCTGCAAATGTATGAGACATTTCCACATATATGTATTACCTTAAACGGACCACAATTTGTTAATTTGTGTAAAACGTTATTAGACGTTTATTACAACCATTCCTCCTTAAGATACACAACATTAACAACCAAACATGCAGACATTTCGAACCCTTCCCAGCGTCCATGTGGCGGCCTTTAAAAATGTCCCGAGTTTTTCGCTCCCTCCCCCAGAACCCCTCCACCGCCCTGCAGCGTGTCAACAGACAGCCATTTACAATCCCCAGCGAGCGGGGCCTACCTGAGCCGCGAACCCCCAACTCGCTCACAACTCTGCCTGACTGAATGAACTGCGGGGTTTTATCCCCGCGGGTTTCTCCGAGCGCCCATTAAACGGCTTGCAGGGGGCGTTTTACACGCGTTTTATCCTACTGAAAGCAGCTAACGCACTGGCGGCTGCCGCGGGTCCAACCGCGTCGCGGTTTGAAGGTTTTTAAATCCTCATTTCGGGCCCGAATTTAAAAGGCAAATTCGGGAAGGAGGAGACACGCGCCGTTCAATTCAGGACTAGCTGCAAAGTGCAATGTGGCACCAGGCTGACCTCGGACGGACTGGGGAAAAAAAGAACCAGACCAACTAACGCCATTCTCGGGAAAGCGTGCATCCCCCCCCCCCACCTTGCGCCTGTGCCTCCGGCGTGTCTTCGGAGCGTTCGCCCGGGTCAGAGGAGCAACTCCCCGGCCGCGTAGACCGCGCCGGGCCCTTCCAAGTCGGTGTCCGCAGAGGCTTCCACCGCCGGCCTCCGCACCGTTCCCCTCCGTTCCGAAACGCCGCCGACGGGGTTTGGGGCTGGAGCGGGGACAGCCTGCCGTCCCCGGGCTGAACGCGACGCTCCGCGGCGGCAGTCGACGGCTGGAGCCGGAGATCTGCTACTTTAATGGGCGAGCCGAACTTTGTTCCTCTCGCTTACTTTTCCTACGAGGTTGCCAGGTCTGACGAGAGAAATAAGCAGGCGGGTCTGCTACAATTGAAATGGGGCCAATGTGCTACAAAATTCGGTTGAATATGCAGGATGTAATCTACACGAATGTAACGTAACATTAGTTGCACACGACCTGTTGATGTGATAAGAGTGGATGTAACAAAATAAAAAGCTCAGGAGAAATGAGTTAATGTTCACTGTTGTTAATGCAATTTTTTCTTACTGTTACACTGGTTAATGCACAACCCATGCACTTTAACAGACTACATATCCACTACCCATGATGTCTGTGTCTCATGTTCTCGTCGAGCTTGCCTACCTTTAATCATTTTACTAGCCTTACTGTCCTTTAATTGTATTGTATTTCATATTCCCCCTTGTTCAATTAAGTAATTATGTGACTTTTACTGTCAAAACAGGGTGGTTCAGGATGCATTTCACTGCGTGTTGTCCTGCTATAACTATGCATGTGACAAATAAAATCTTGAATCTTACGTGCAAAAAAAAAAAAACAAGTCCGAATAACGTTTGCAGCAGACAGTGCTAAACAGGATTCTGTTGTGTCGACTCAACTAATGGCGGAGGTTAAATCTAACAAAATCTCTCATGAGAAATTAATTGCAGGGAATACAAGTACCTTTATTACTATATAAAAACCGAGGAAGTGAGCATTTAATAAGTGCATATTTCTGAAAAAAAAAAAAAAAAATCACGGTCGACAAGTGGTGATGTTTAAAAATTAGCACCGAAATCACTTGGCTTATACCACGCGGACCTGGCAACCATCCTCCCTCTGCCTGCGCGAGCCTGCGGAATTCACGTGAGCGCGCGCCTATGGCAAGCGGTTTCAACATACAAAGAAATCGGACTCCGATTTCAATAAAATACATACTATATTCTCAGTAGAGAAAATACATTTTAGATATCTTTAAACCCTTTAAGATAACAAGTGTCTGTTTTAACATTTAATAACAAGAATGGATACGTATGGCATTTCCATAATATAATTCTTCCTATTCAAAATGAACATTTCAGATATACACAACGAAACTCTTCCTATACACGATTACCCTTTCAGACATGCTCTACATTATTATTCCTAGAAGAATATCCAAAATTACATTTCAGATGTGCAGAATTAGTATTCTACCTATTTGCAGCAACCTTCTTACTAGGAGAAAAGCACGTGAGATATTTACCATCCAGTTCTACCATCAGTTTTACTAGGAAAAAGTTTTGGATGTGATTACGATGGTAAAATCACTCACTGTCCAATGTGTTATGAATGCTATGAGTGTATATATTATATGTAGAAATAATAAGTTGAAGATTTCAGAAAAAATGGTAGTAAAAACAAAGGGTGGTAGTAGCCTAGTGGGTAACACACTCCCCTATGAACCAGAAGACCCAGGTTCAAATCCCACTTACTACCATTGTGTCCCTGAGCAAGACACTTAACCCTAAGTTGTTCCAGGGGGGGACTGTCCCTGTAACTACTGATTGTAAGTCGCTCTGGATAAGGGCGTCTGATAAATGCCATAAATGTAAATAGAATTGTGGATATCCTTAATGGTATTTTTAATAGTAACAATGTATTGTTGATATTAAGAAAAGCATAATGTGTTTTAATGCTGTATATCCAAAAGGAATATTGTGAATAGTATGAACTGGATTTTTAATATCTCACATGTGCATTTCTCCATTCATTATTCATTCTGGATATCTGAAATAGGCATCAATGTAGACACGAATGGGAAACATAAAGTTATTTCTCCTTCGAGGAATAATGAAGTGGATGTTTGAAATGGAAATTGTGGCTGGGAAGAGTTTCATGGTTGATATCTGAAATGTTTATTTTGACCAGGAAGAATTAAATTATGGAGATCTGCAAACACACATTCGTTATTCATATATTAAATGTTCAATGGGCTTGCCATACACGCCCGGCAGTTCTGGGAGGCGGAGGGTTGTGAGAGTGCAGCGATGTGCAGAAGTTTCCTGTCTCTTCACACGTCCTGGTCCCAGATCTCAGCTCAGCGTGACACGGGTCTTCTTATATATATATTCAAAAAATGATCATATTGTACACATTACAGAACACAATGACACTTAAATAATACTGCTGCCATCACTCCAGAACTCCTTAACCTACTACATTACATTTATTTAATATTCTGATGTTTCCAACATTTCGCTTCATAATTTAATATTATGTTCTGCTGCTCTAACTATTGCACTTTTAGTTACATCTCCCCATCTCTACTTCAACACATTCATTGTTGTTACTGTACTGTATTGTATGGTGCCATGTGCTGTAGATTATTCCAGATTTCATGCAGAGTATTTAAATGTAAATCTGCCTTGTACACTTGTCAAATAATACTACCTATGTACCCCAAAAAATGTGGGACATTTATCTTTAATTAATTTCCTTCTTTTTTATTTGATTCATCACTTTGGGGTGAAATCTGGTGTCTTACAGGGGTTTTCTAAATGAAGATAACTTGACTAGTCGCTCTTCTTAAAGGGGCAGATGAATCCAGCATTATTTTCAGCCCCTCTGCTGCTGAACCTTGTTGCCCGCTGGTTTATTGCATTCTTTCTGCTCACTATTACAACTCTTTCCAGTGTCGGTGGCTCAAGGGGCTCTATGCATTCCATGAGATGTTTATTTCCAAGTCGTTATTTATGCTATAAATCACCTTCAATATTTGCCTTAATACTTTTAAAGTAAGGTGAAGGCTAAAAAAAGAACACTGGAGAAATATTTCCCTAACCCAGCCAGGCCTAAACCATGATCTCAAAGTCAAAATGCGTGCCAGTGACATTTTCCCAGCGGCCCTTAATCATGAAAAAAAACTGCAACTGGCACCAAATAAGCATTCTCCAGGACTGTCCTCATGATCTGAACGCACCCCGTGAAACTCGGTGCTGGAGCTCCCCCTGGCGGACAGATTGAAGCATTGCCGCCATGATTTTCTCGCACACTACGCGCTTTCGCCGACAGGGGGTGCTACACGAGCGCTATATTATTTCACGGCGGATATCTTTTTTTCCTGTATGTTTGTGTTATTTTACTTTCTCCGAAAGTGAAACCCTTCATAACAAATATAGAAATACCACCCATGCTCACCAAGTTACATTGAATACGTGATAATAGTGACTGAAGACTGGCGTCAGAACTCTGCGCCGGTGAACTGTCTGTCATCCACACGGTATGCAGAAAACTACTTCGCTTTGGGTTAAATGACATAGATTATAAATCTTTTTTTTTTTGCGTTTTAATGTCGCCTTTGCTAATATATCAAGCTTTAGTCCCACGAAGTGAATTTACCGACGATGTTTACAAGGCAAACGAAGCACGGCGTCAGATGACTACTCGAACCACCGCTGTGGCGAACAGTCGCTCGTCAGCCGTCGAACGGGATTTTTGCGTCTTTATTTTTGGCTTATAGGAATGTAGCTTTTTGGTGTTTTTAATGTCGCTAATAGGGGGGAAAAAAGACGCTTACCAGGAGTGGGGTTCGAACCCACGCGGACATATGTCCATTGGATCTTAAGTCCAACGCCTTAACCACTCGGCCATCCTGGTACAGATAATTCCGCCTCATCCCGAGACACAAATTATATCCTGCACCGCTTTTTACATAAAGCCGGCTCGAAACGCGACATTTTTTTAATTCGGTACGAGTGCGTTTCAGTCGATCCACGTTACTTTCCTAATGTACGGCGACGGTCGACGTCACGTCTGGGAAATCCCCACTTTTTTTTCTTATAATTTTTATTTTATTTTCGTGTGATTAAAAGGAACCGCTTTTTTATGCCGTCGAAGGACAATATTCCTACCCTTCCGTGTAAAATCCACGTTAAAACGTCTTCCGACCGGGCACCATTGTTCCTACACTACATCTAAAAATCTATACCGTCAGTAACATGTGCAGAAAACGGCATTACCAGCTTCATCTAGTTAAGATGGTAAACCAGCTTCAAGTTAGTTTTCGTTTTCTTGTTAGTCATGCTGGTCAACTGGCTAAGACCTGCTAAAACCGGCATAATGCAGCTGAAGGACATGGTATGGATCACGTAAATATGTTAGTTAACCTTTTGAGGACTGTATAAGAAGAAATAATTAAATTTCTTACACGACATGGATTTACACAGTACCAGTAATATCACTTACAGTAATATACAGTAATATCCGTACCATAGATGCATAATTGTATCTTTTTATCACAGATAAAGGACTGACCAATGGCTTCTTTAAAAACATATTGTCATATGTATATTTAGTTTGGACTTTTTAAAATTTAGTGTTTAACCCTGGCTTTGTGCATTTAAATACTGTTAATAATCCTGCTACAGCGCTAGAAGGTTTGGTTGCTAAATTAAAATTTTATTAAATACAAAACAGAGGCACAAATATATATTTAATTATAAAAAGGTCCATGTTGAAGCATAATCATAATTCAGAAACAGTATTTCGTATGTGTAAAAGAAGGCGCTGCCAGACTTTTAATTGTCTAATGACTATTAAAAGGGAGGTTGAACAGGTTTTGGTTTTCATACCATGATGTTTTATTTTTTCACATCAGCATATTATTATATCAATATTAATTGCATCAGGAAAAAAACGTGACTTTACTTTACTTTACTTTATTTTGCAGACGCTTTTATCCAAAGCGACTTAAAAGAGGAAGACACCAGCAATTCTCGTTCGACCCTTTGGTTGACCTATGACCCTTAGGTTGAGGTGGAGAATCTGTCCATTGTTCTTTGCAACTTTCATGACCCGCGATTTATTCTCGTAGTTTAGGAACTTCATTATCACCGCTCTGTGTCGCACCACTGATCATTGTTAGCTTTGCCAATTCTATGTACCCTTTTAATTGAGATGGTTTCCAGGGAAGTTGTGTTCACCAAGCACCTCAGGGATCCATCTTCCCAGAAAGGCACACACGTCAGCCCCCTCTGTCCCACCAGTCTAAGATTCAAATGGTGGGCTACGGACCAGATACAGAGCCCTAAATGGAAGGTTGCCGCTTCGAATCCCAAACCCAGTTGTTTCTTGCCGACTCTTAATCAAACTTCAAGGAAAAGTAAGAAAAAAATCAGCAAGAGTTGGCTCAGCTTCTTAAGTTTTACTAGCAGAACAGAGCCACCAACACACAACTGAGGTGCCACCGAGCAAATTGCTGTCACCACAAAACGACAATCACTTCATTATCACTTCTGTATGCATATCTATAGTGTATGTTTATGTGTAGTAAATGTAAGCTGTAAGTGTAACAGTGTTGATGTGACACCACCAGCAGAGGGAACTGCAAGGACATGAATATAAAAAAATAACACAGACACACACAGGACCATGTTTACCCTTTCCCATAAAAACCATGTTTTCTGCCTTAATATATCCCCAAAACACAGGCTTCCAGATATAGAGTAAGGCCTGCAGCTTCTCCATTCTGTTCTACCTTTGTGCTTCTGTGCTCCCAACATTTGACACTGTAGCATTTCAGTGTGACACATAAGACTGATGCAATGTCAGGAGACAGCAGGACTGGAACCATACCGCAGCCCAGAAGGAGTGTGTGTGTGTGTGTGTGTGTGCGCGCGCGTGCATTCTCTGTCTAAGATGGAGATGGAAACAGAGATAGCAACTGAGATACTGTAGCTGAGACAGACAGCTGAGGTCGCAGAGTGCTTCTGTACATCTTTAATGTCTGGTTCCGACCGCAGACTGGAGGGAGACAGTAGTAATCCACACACACACACACACACACACACACAAACTGCAGAAGCGTCTGAGTTTAGCTCAGGTCACATGTAATTCAACAAATATGGACATGTTCTGTGCTCCAAAATACTTTGTAGCAGCGCTGAGGGTTTAATCATCATTTTGATGGCCTTGGACTATAATATTTGAATCATAGCCAAATAAAAATATGGACGCAGCATAGTATCAGTAGTGAAAACACTCTGCATTTCTTTGTGGAATACTTTACGCATGTAGGAAAGATAAGGAATTCTACAGGAAAACCACAAAATTTACTTTCTAATGATTGGTTATAATTAGCAAGAGGGCCGACTGTAAAAAGACAGACAGTTAGGCAGCCAGCCAGGCAGGCAGGCAGCCAGGCAGACAGACCCACGTCATTCTCACTGTCTATGAGTGATGATGATATCACCTTTCATTTATTAGAGACGACCCTGGTGTGAACATGGTGTAGACAGTTTGTTGTGGTCGGCCAAATGCTTTTTATTCAGCCATAAATCTGTCCTGCTGTGAATATAAAAGGCGTCTGGCGCATCAGGAGCCACCAGGAACACCAGTTGACATTGACAATATTTTATTGGCAATAGTCTTTTTGCATTCTTTTTTTCAGTACTATTTTATTGGGTGTCGTGGTGGGTAGTGCTGCGGCTTCACAGAATTTGGCCTCTCGTTTTGTGTGAGTTTGCATCTTCTTCCCATAATGCTGCGGTTTTCCTCCAGGGGCTCAGTTCTCCTCCCGCCACCCAAAGGCATGCAGGCTAGGCAGATATTAAGTTGGCTGCAAGTGCGAGTGTGTGTGTGTGACTGGTCCATACTGGCGCCCCACCCTGGGTGAGTTCCTGTGGCAGAATGGCTTCCAGCAACTGGGACCCTGATATGGATCAGGCGTTCATGGATCCTCAGTGACTGGGTATTTATCACTGATGTTTCTGTTCCCTGTAGGCTGTTGTTCTCGAGTCAAGGTAGGAAAAGACACGTTTGGCGAAATGAGTTCACACTGAAGCACGCAGATATGCTCAATGGAAATAATGAAAAAATACACAACAATGCAGGCGTAAACAGTTACGGTAAGGAAGGCATAATAAAGAGCAGAGAATATTGCTTCCATGACATGTTGCAGGTGTCAAAATAGACAAATCTAATGCTGCACCTGAATCATCCACTCATTCACCATATCGTGCAATATAAGGGGAATCAGACAATTTTGCCTTGTCCCCTGGATTATATTTACATTTACAGCTTTTATCAGATGACCTTATCCAGAGTGACTTACAATCAGTAGTGACAGGGACGGTCCACAATGGTTAAGTGTCTTGCACAGGGACACAATGGTAGTAAGAGGGGTTTGAGCCTGTGACTTTGTGTCCTTTTAGTTCCTAGGCGAGTGTGTTACCCACTAGGCAACACTGCACAGACACACACAAATTGAACACTAAGCTGGATGCATAAGTGTGCACACCCTTAAACTAAGACTCATGATCAATCGCGTGAGTAAAAAGTGACCATGAACTTGTTTTTATTCCTGTGTGAGCTGACATTCCTTGGATGCCCCTATATCCCTTTTTTATAAAATGAACTGCTTTGGCTATTTCAGCTCAAGATGGTGCAGTAAAGGATAGTTGTATACCACTAATTGTAATACCACTTCTGCTGATGCACTACTGGTGTTAATTGTGACCCACTAATCTTTTGTTTTTAGTTCTTGCCAGTTGTCCCTACACACTTGCACGCTTATTCACACCATATCTCTTTGATACAGTTTCGAAAAAGGTATCATGTTGATTTAAAGTAACAAAACTCAGTATATCAGATATCTAGCTTTTACTGTTACTGATATCTGTGTATGAATGTGTGTGTGAATGCTTATGCAAATGTACCTGTACCAGGGCCATAACTCAGAATTTTATGCCCCAAGAATGAATATTGCACTGGGTTCCCTACATCCTATTTATAACTTTTTTATGAGCCCCCGTCCAGCTGTGTGCCCCTACAATTATTTCAACCTTTCACCCTGTTAATGACGACCCTTTCCTGTGCTGTAACTTAGTGTGTGCTGGAACGGTGGGCCTTAAAAAGTGTCTGTTAAAATGCCCAGACTAGCTGAAAGAGAGTGAGAGAGATGTAAAAACGAGGAAGAGGTGACACCCCTTGGCCAGTGGGGGGCTAAGATTTCAGGCACCACAACAGCGTCACACCTTCTATTTCAGTCCCCTGCACATTTCTGGCCCAGGTTGGGTAACCAGTGAGGGGGCAGAGGGCACGTCCACGTGCTGATTGGCCTCCAATTGACATTCATCGGAGGGCCGAGGACAGGAGCATGAGACGTTGCTAAGTTCTTTTAGCAAGGGGCGAGTCTTAGAGCTCACAGCAGCATTTCACAGACAAAAATTGTAATTGGCTGGGTTTTTTATGTTACCAAAAGACTTCCACAGACAATCATTAAAATAGTGTTAAAATAGTTTTCAAATAAATTTTTGATGAAATCAAGTCTGTGTGCACCAAAGCATCACATAATATAATTTCTAAATCGCACACTGCAAATTTTTTTTATTAAGATGATAATAAAAAGCAACTAAATGGATTATGACTAAATGATGAAAACAATAAGAGATTTGTTAGCAAAAGAGCTATTAGAAATAAGGATGCAACAGTTTAAGTGTGGAGAGAGATAAGTCCTCATGAGATTCTTGAAGACGTCATGGATAGGAATTTATTCCACCATGTGGAACAAGACTGGACTGCCTTGTGTGCACAGATGGCAATGCCAAAGTTCCATTGAAGGAAAGTTGAAAGTTGCATAAGCCATTGGGTTCAAGATTAGTTCAAGGGTGCACTCTGCAGTTGAGCATTAGTGACTCTGTAATGACTTGAAGGGCATGTATATACAGTACAGGCCAAAAGTTTGGACACACCTTCTCATTCAATGTGTTTTCTTTATTTTCATGACCATTTACATTGGTAGATTCTCACTGAAGGAAAAACTATGAATGAACACATGTGGAGTTATGTTCTTAACAAAAAGTAGAGACCTGACCTCCACAGCCACCGGACCTGAACCCAATCGAGATGGTTTGGGGTGAGCTGGACCGCAGAGTGAAGGCAAAGGGGCCAACAAGTGTTAAACACCTCTGGGAAATCCTTCAAGACTGTTGGAAAACCATTTCAGGTGACGACCTCTGAAGAGTGTGCAAAGCAGTAATCAGAGAAAAGGAAGGCTATTATATTCTAAACTAGAATATAAAACATGTTTTCAGTTATTTCACCTTTTTTTGTTAAGTACATAACTCCACATGTGTCCGTTCATAGTTTTGATGCCTTCAGTGAGAATCTACCAATACAAATGGTCATGAAAATAAAGAAAATATATGATGCATACATTAACTTCTCAATGACTGACAAATTTTGGGTTGCATGATGGCGCAACGTGGCCTCACACATTGAATCCCAGCTTGGACCTTTTGTGTGTGTTGCATGCTGTCCCTGTGTTGGTGTGGGTTTCCATCTGAAGGCAGTCACACTAGGTGAATTGGTGACTGTAAATTGGTTGTGGTGTGTGTGTGTGTCCTATGGTGGGCTGGCACCTAGTGTCTCGGGATGGAGAGCGAGTGACAAATCTTGTCTGCGAGAGACTTGGTTGTAATACCAATGTGTATATCAACCAGTGAAACTAATAAGGCTGCACAAGCAGTTAACCTAGATGCAAAAGATGTTATATTCCAAAGTTCCAATTCTGATCATGTGTGTTGGAAGCAGGACAGGATTCAGATCAGCTTATTGAAGCATTGGGGCCAGTTTCCCAACATCGTCATAGTTCACTGTAGAGTTAAGGGAAAGGGACGTTTTGGGAAACCGGACCCAGAAATGTTTATTAAATTTGTAAACACAGCACAATAATATTTGTTAGCGTTCTGAAAATTTTTCAATTCAAAGTCAAACCAGAAACACACAGCCACACCAGGTTTGTGTGTGACATATGTTAAGGAGTTATATGTCAGGGCAAATTCTGTGTATGCAATCTGGGTTATACAGCTGCTGTTGAGTATGGTGCTGTACAAATTCAAATGTATATTTTGCTGTATGAACATATAATAGTAGGGTGTGGCTTGTTTGTGTGTGTGTGTATAGTGTGCTGTAAGATAAGTCAGGAGGCACTAAGGAGCAAAACCACCACACAAAAATTCTCAGCAAATACAAAATATTATAGTAAAAACTGAACAAAACACAGTTTAGGCACAGCATTGCAGTAGGGGAGCATTATGATCCCTTATGACTCCATAACATCTGCTTTCAAGTGTCATAACAGCTTCCGAAAGTTTCGTAAGTCTGTTAAAATATGGTTCCTCTTTCATCCTTTTGGGTTTTTTGAGTTCTGTGGAAAAAGACCATGATCACATGATGAGGGTTTCAGTATCCAGAGAAAACAAACAGAAGCTCTTATTGGCTGGCTTGGCTTTTGGGGCAGGACTTGGTGGCCGGTTCATGGGACCGGAATGTCTGTAGACCTGTGAGGGGGTGTGGCTAGCCCATCTGGAGGGGCGGCGCTGATTGGCTGGTCGCGCAGGGCGTGAGAATCCTTGCCTCACGGGAGCTGGGGAGGACTCACGGGTCACCTACAAGGTAATATGGGTAATAAAAGAACTCAATCGCTGAACATAGCTTACATCAAAGAAAATAAATACAATGCATTTTTATTTAAAATAGAATAATTTTTTTAATTATCATTCTGTACTACTTGCCTGTGGTGTGTGTGTTGCTCTGTTCGTGGCGTTCCGATGTTCAATCTCCATCTGGTTCATGAGTTCAATGAGCCTGCCCTGCTCCTGTTCAAAATCTACCATTGTTCTGTTACCATGGCATCCTCCGTTAGCAAGAAAACCACCATTACTGTGGCTACCCCTCTGGTTGACCTGGCAACCTCTGTAACCAACACCAGCCCACTGGCTGTGTCCCGTGGCTCTATGCTCTACTCTGCTTCCAGGGATAGGGCGTTCTCTGGGTGTGATCTGGGTGGGCGTGGTTGGGGTCACCAGGTGATTGTCTGTCAGCACCTTGCCCTCGTTCTCCTGCAGCATGGCACCAAATTTACGTAGGACTGACGGGCTGCTCAACTTCCTGTCCAATGGGCTGCACTTCCTGTCCATTGGCGGGGGGCAATGCTGAGAAGGGGCAATGTACTCAAGGTTCTGGACGCCAGGGGTCATGCGCTGAGGGATGTGGGGCTGCTGGAGGTCAGCGGTCACAATTCTGTTTTTCCTGTTGTCATAGTCATATGTTTTAGCTCTTCCCCAGCTTACGTCTGTCCTGATAATAGAAAAAATAAGATCATGACTACTCTTACATACACCCATTGTGGCAGCAACAACATTTACATTTACGTCATGTATCAGACGCCGTAATCAGTAGTTACAGGGACAGTCCCCCTGGAAACGCACAGGGTTAAGTGTCTTTCTCAGGGACACAATGGTAGTAAGTGGGGTTTGAACCTGTGACTTTGTGGTCTACTACCTCCCAGAACGACAGGAACAGGTGTGCATATGTGTGAGTTAGCTGCACAGTGCTCACTAATGTCATATCTGGGGACGGTTCACTGCTGTGCAGCTCTCTAGTGTGTATATGTGTGTGTGTGTGTGTGTGTATGAGAGAGAGACAGAGAGTATTTGCGCTGTGTCTGTGCTGAAGCAGCTGTACCTCTCAGCCACAGCAGGATCAAGTTTCTTCTGTCTCTGTGGAACAGAAAAAGAGGGAGAGGGGTGACATTACAAATTAATACAGACAAGGTGAGAGAGAGAGAGGACCATGGGAAAAAAATCAAATGTTCTGGAAGACTCACAGGGCTGGGAGACGCCAAATTGTTCAGTTTTTTTCCATGTACCAGGTATCCATCTAAAACCTCCATGGTAGATTCCAGTCCTCTGTTGCCATGGCAACCACTGGTAAAATTCTCATGAGGTGAACAGTCGTTAGGCCGATTGTAGCCACAGCTGTTGTTTCTATGGGAACCAGATTGGTTCACACCACTATAAGGCCAAACAGACTGGTCCCTGCTGCTGTTGCTACGGTGACTGGGGTAGAGGGCGACATCATTTGTCTTGCCGTGTGCAACGCAGTTACTTCCTCCTCTGCGAGCGATCACATCGTTATACAGCTGCAATAAAAAAACACACATATCATTAATAATTATGCGTACAATGAACACACACACCGCCACAAAAGCACAAATCATGTGTGTGAGAGAGGTAAAGAGTGTATGTTTCCATTTAATGAGTCAGTTAGTATCCACTTTCACTTTGAACGACTGTGTAAGTGAGCGGGTTTGAGTGTGTGAGTAAGTGAGTGTGAATGAGTGTGTAAGCTTGTCAGAATTCTCACTATGTGCTAAATAGACTCATTAATTTCAGGGGTCAGGGGTCACATGCAAGCATTCATTAAGAGATTTTGTGTGTGAGTGTGTATGTGTGTGCTTGCATGCTTACTGCCATGTGTGCATATTTTTATCCTAAGTAACTATGTACTTTAGTCTCTGTGAAAATGAGAGTGTGTGTGTGTGTGTGGATGTTTACTGTAGTACGTTCATATTTATATCCTGAGTAACTATGACCCGGTGTGGAGGGTGTGTCAAAATGAGTGTGTTATCGAAAGCTTTCTGTAGCGTGTTCATATTTTTATCCCGGTAATTATGGGCCGTGTACTGTGAGTAAAAATATGTGTGTGTGTGTGTGTGAGAGACTAAAAAGAGAACGAGAGAGTGAGTGTGCGTGCATGTTTACAACAGAGTGTTTATATTTTGGACTCTTCTGTTACTACAGATCTGAAAATGTGTGTGCATGTCAGAATCATTGCTCCAGACCACTCATGTTTTTGCATCTATAGACTGTATGTGTTGGTGTGTTTGTCAAACCTCCTCTATTTTGCGCTGCATGTCCTGCAGTTGCTCCTCCCACTCCAGCATAACGGCGTCGACCTCCTCCCGTTCACCTCCCCATGGCCGGCACTGCAGGTCCAGGGCTGCCATCCTTGTGTGTTCGTGTGTGTGTGTGTCTGTGACTTTTGCTTCTCAGATCGGGCACAGGGTCAGCAAGGCAGGTGTGGGTCCGAGTGTGTTTCTGTTGACAGAGGAGGACAGGACAGGACACACACACACATCATGTGCAGATATGATTAACAGAATATGAATCGTTTAAAAATGTCCCACGGCGCCCCTTGGTGTGACGCAGATATGGAAAATATTTTCGGCGCTGACAGCCCTGTTCTATTTCCGCACGCAATTCCCATTCCTCCAACAGGTGACATCCTAAAACCTGACATTTGGTGTGTGTGCTCCGCTCTGTGTGTGCGTGTTTATACCTGAACTACCTGAGTATACGCTCAGCCACCGACCACCACACCCCTGCTGCCATTCAGTTATTAAAGCCATTTCCATGTCATGGAACATGACGCTCCGGCAAACTCCTGTCACATTCCCCCGCGAGTCCCGTGAAAATGCCTGAATGTACCGCCGCGTGATGTAAGAGCGTGGGGTATTTTTACCCCGTGTAACCATGGAGCATTAACTCAACTGACAGGGAATGAGTTCGCTTATTTAATTGCGGGCCTGAATGGATTATCACATGTAAAAGTGATAATATATAAACCAAAATAGCTACTCAATATCACAACTGAGGTACATCTTTCATTTTGTAAAAGTAAACACTTCCAAAAGGAATGTGAAAAAATGAAGTTGACCACAACAAAGATCTGGATTTTATATTCTATGAAATGTCACATGTCCTGGCCTAAGGAAGTCAAATCAGTCGTTATCAGTTATCATATCTGACAAATCATGAAGTCCAACCGTTCGTCGCCCACCCACGACCTGACGCTTACCTGCGTACTTGTCGCGCCCTCCCGCGATATTTGCAGGTTTGTCGCGACAGCGGCGACTTTCTGTTTCTTTATGGCTCTCTCTGTTTCCCGCCGCGCCGCTCGCCGCTCAACTGTGACGTCAGGCCGCGCGTGGCGGTGTTTTTAAAAGGCGCCGGCCCCGCCCCCCGCGTTAAAGCAGCCCCGCCTCCCGGAGCTTCCTCCCCGCAGTCGGTCGGGTTTATCCCGCCATCCGAGCCGAGGGCCCCGGAATGTCGTCACCCTCGCAACTCGGTATAATTATCCCGCCTGACAACGCGCTTATGGCGCTGCGCCCGCCGACGCCGAAGCTCTGTTGCTGTTCCGCTTTGGGACTCCGGCAGATCTGGTCATGTGATATATATTATTATTATTATTCAAGATTTCATTCATATAACAATATTATATTTAATATCCATTATGTTATACATAACACACAAATCATACATATAAAGCAATTTTATTAAGTCTAGGCTATATTGATAGAATGTATTGATAGAATGCCAGTGCATTCATTAAATATCCAGAAATTAGTGGTTAATACTTAGGTCTACTATTGCAATCTCGGATTGACTTGCTCCTAAAAGGAATGTTGTAAAATGGCATATCAGCACATCGAAAAACTAGGAATTAAATATTTATTTCATTCTAATAAATATTTAGTTACTTACCTATTTATATGTATATACTTTTTTGCTTTTACCAATACTGCCTTAGCGGTTGGATTTTCTGATGCTGATGATTTATATTATGAGTTGACATTGTATGAAAATATAAAAATGATTTGTGTCTCGTGGCTTGTTGTTACTTTGGGAAGCGCTCCAGTCTGTCAGCGTTGTTTCAGCGGCATGCTTGGTCGGCCAGCTTTAGTCTTTATTTATTTTGACGCTTGTCATTATTGCACAATATGATGGCCGGTCATCTGATCTGCACCGCCAATGACCTAATTAAAAGTCCCTGTCAGACCCTGGCAAGGATACGGGGCGATTCCACAGGCATCTGATTAATCCTGCCAACAGGGTGAGCAGAAGCCAGAGGGAGGGTCCATTTCATAAACAACAGTTATGCTATAATCGTTTTGGCCAGTCACTCGCTTTGGCTAAATTTAGATGTGGGATTCAGCCAAGCTCCTGGACACCTGGGGTCCAGATCAATTTTGATTTGTTTGTTTATTACGATTGTGCTGCTTGTGGCGCAAAGCTGACAAAAGTTCAAGTGCCAGCCAATCAAACCTAATTATTGGACCAGAATCACCCCTTTTGAGCTTTAATGTAACACTAAGATGTGAGTATGGGGTAATGACAGATCACAGATTTCACACACTTCCATCATAAAGTATTTCGCAAAGGTTTTAGGCAGCAGTGAACCTTTTTTCATCTTTCCAAAATGTTCAGGAAGAGAAATGGGTGGTAGTAGCCTAGTGGGTAACACACTCGCCTATGAACCAGAAGACCCAGGTTCGAATCCCACTTACTACCATTGTGTCCCTGAGCAAGACGCTTAACCCTGAGTTGCTCCAGGGAGACTGTCCTTGTAACTACTAATTGTAAGTCGCTCTGGATAAGGGCGTCTGATAAGTGCTGTAAATGTAAATGTAAATGTAAGAGACATTTGAAAAAGTAAAAAAAGTAAAACAGACAAGTAGTAATGTTTAAAAAGTGAGTGTGGAAATAATTTCAATCTGTTGATACCTAGAGATGTACTACACGAATTGGGGGTTGGTTTCTCCCAACTAATGAATAAACTAATTAATTATCTACTAGCAAAAGTCCTCAGATGAGATCAATATTGTATTGCTGCTAAGACAACATAAGGAGGACAGCGGTGGCCTAGCAGTTGAGGTGACCTTCAAACCTGCCAAGGTGCCACTGAGCAAAGCACTGTCCCCACACGCTACTCCCCGGGTGCCTGTCATGGCTGCTCACTAAGTTAAATGCTCACTATGGTTAAATGCAGAGGACACATTTCATTGTGTCACCGTGGGCTGTGCTGCAGTGTTTCATAATGACAAAACAATCACTTTCATTCTTTCTCTATACACATAATATCATTGGTTCATAAAAATAAGGGAATTAACAGTTAATAAACAGTTTAGATCAAATAAATATTTGATCTTTCACCGAGTGTAAAATGATTCTATTGTTTTACTCACCAGTTTTTGATGAAAGGGCCCTTGGTTCCACCCCTTGCGTGAATTGTGGGATATGTGGTCTTAAAAGTGAGGTGAGATTCTGCAATGGGTATGAGGGTGTGAACAGTTCTGACAAGAGGCTTCTGCGGCACAAGACTCATGAAAATGGGACAAACAAAGCAGCAACAGAAACACGCAGGTGTAGCGGGGCGGAGCCGCTCAGAGAACGAAGAACAGGGTGAAGAGGAAGACGAGCTTGAAAATGGTGGCGTAGGAGAGGGAAGAGAACATAAGCAGGACAAAGATGAGCGAAATGATTGGCTGAAACATCTGCAGACAGAACAAGCCAATGGGGTTGGGACAGAGAAGGGAAAGAGATCGAGATGAAAGTGAAACGCAGAGCAAGGCAAATTTGTAGGCATAAGACAAAATATAAGAACATTAAATTCTCTACCATGTAAAATCAAATGATTTAGGAAAATATTTTCAGGGTTGGGCAACCTACCTTTAAAAAGTAGTAATGGCTAAATTCAAAATACATTGCGTACAATTCCTCTGGGTGGTAAAATTGTTAATTACTGTGCATGAATATGGCTTAATAATAGATGATGAATATATATATATATTTTAAGTGCCATGCTTTTCCAAGTGGTTACATCACCTTGAAGCACGTGGGTTTTATGATTAACTAAAAAATTACATAAAAAAATCAGGCTAATCTGGTCATTTTTATATTCTGAATATGCATCGCTATTAACATCCCAACGCTGGATACATTATAATGTAAATCTATAATAGAGAAGCTTGTTTCGGGATACAAATCATATTGAGTTCTGAGGAATTTGTCTCATGTCTATCATATTCTACACAGCGTGCAACATGAAACGTTTCCCCAACCTGGATAAAGTTCACCATTAGAGACTGACATTCTACTTAATAAAAACAAACTAAATTATAAAGCCCTCATTTGCAGTTCTCTTCAGAGCAAATTCATTCTTTCAGCCATTTTCATCAAGTGCCTGATAAAAAGTACAAAAACATACACAAGCTCACACACATGAATACATAATATTTGTAATAAAAATTTTATAATAATATATCTAGTATTTTATTATCTAAATTTGGTCCCCACTAAGATATAAATAATAATACAGGCACTTGTTTTTATTTCTTTGTGGGGACCTAAACACTAACACACACACACTCTCTCACTTCCTCACACACTCACTCACAGACAGGCGTTCGTGGGGGTCTTGTTCCTGGCTTCCTGGTATCTGAAGACTCTGCATGAATCCGTGCAGATTGCTCTGGAATCCTTTCATCTGCCCATTGATGCGCTGCAGCAGCTCCTGCTCTCTCGCGACACTCCCAGAATCCTCTTCTGCTGGTGGACCGGGCTGTGGTCTGCTAGCAATGGAGATTATGGCATTTGTTTCGCTGATCAGTTGTTCTATAGTACCACCCAGACGCTCCGCCTCCAGGTGGATATTCATCATGTGCTTATGACCAATCGTCTCCTGACGGCTTTGTTTTATAGGCCCTGGCTCGTGTAGGAGAAGCCGAGTCCCCCTTGTCTCCTCTGAGTCACTCTCTCCCCCTATAGGCCCCTCCCTTTGGCGAGAGTTGGGGTCACGACTCTTGACAACGTCAGTATGGCTGTCTGGCAGGCGGACTATATCCGAGGCTGGGCGGGGCGTGCTTAGCTGCTGCTGTTTCTCTGCCTGCAGCTGCAGTAATTTGCCTGCCAATGAATTCAACTGCTTCCGTGCCACTCTTAGCTCCTCCTGTGTAGACTCCGCCCCTGTCCCGCCCTCACGCAGCGTGATGAGTTCTTCTGTAATCTGAATGTTCCGCTGCTCCGCCTCAGCATTGCTTCTTCTGAGAAGCTCCACCTCCTCCTCCAACAGCAGCAGCTGCTCCCTGAGCTCTGACTGGCCGGGCTGCTTTACCCCACCGCCATACTCCTCCTCCCTCATATCGCTTAGCTCCGCCCTCAAGCCACGGCTTTCCAGCTCCAGCTCCACGATCTTCCTGCTCAGGGCGTCGGCCTCCTCCTCCACCAACCGAAGCCGCAGCTTCAGCTCCGATTCCCTCATGCTGGGTGGGCCTGCCATTTCACCCTTGAGGTGGGGTAGCGTGTTTTGGGGTGGAGGAGGAAGCAACTCCCCATATAGAGCAAGGTACTGCTGAACCTGTTGCTCGGCCTTCTCTTTCTCCTTCGCCAAAGTCACCATGTTCTTCCGCAGAAGCTCTGCCTCCTCATTCATCAACGACAGGTGGCAGCGCAAATCCTTGCTGTCCTCCTAATGACACAAAACACCCACAGTGATGATGTTCTAAGCAACCTGTAGTTCTGAATTATGCTGAATTTTGCTGAATTTCTCAGCAAAGTGGTCTTCATACCTCACTGGGTGGAGATTTCTCTTCTGGACCAAGTTCGTCTCTACTTGCAGTTCCCTTCTAAATAAATACAAACAGTCACTTAAATACTCTTGTCATGTTGTATAAGGTCTTGATACAGTCTCATTTGCAAATATTACCATCCTGCAACTTATATTTATCTCAAACTACTGACAACAAAGATAGAAACAGTTAAATGATGACAGTATATAGTGCATTATGAGAAAACAAAAGTGTTTATTATTCCATTTCTTATTAATTCCGGTCGTATTTCTGATCATATGGTCTTGTGTGTGTGTGTGTGTGTGTGTGTGTGTGTGTGTGTGTTTTCACCTCCTGGTTCAGCAGGGCTTGCCTGCTGACCTGCAGCTGGACTATGTTTTCTCTCAGCCGGTCATTCTCTTGCTCCGTCAGCTTCTGCGCCTCCTCCACCCGCTGCAGCTCCCGGTGCAGCCGGACCGAGACATCCTTTGCCACCTGCCGTGCAGACCCTTTATCACTTTATAATTTTTCCCACTACGCAGACAGATAAACATGACTGCATATGGATTCTGTTGTCATTCCCAAACCCACGGATTGGAAAATGTTTTACAGAAGTGCCCTAATTAGATCAATCAATCAATCAATCGATCAGTGATATTTTATTTATACAATAAAACAGTGCCAAAGGCAACAGTGGCACGGAAAAGGGACGAACCCTTGACAGAAACCCATCCTCCTGTGATTGTATTTTAGAATCTATGATCGATGTTGTCGAGCGGCGCACCTTCAGGTCCTGCTCTAGGCCCCGCACCAGCTCCTCGTCCGCCTCGCCGCTCTGCGCAGAGCGCTCGCGCCGCCGCTCGGTCTTGCGCAGTCGGTACTGCAGGATCCTGCAGCTCTTGTTGGCACGCTCCAGGTCGCGCCGCACCTCCTGCAGCTGCCGTGTGTCCTCCTCAAAGAAGGAGTCACGCATCTCGTCCATCTCGGCGCGCAGCTCCGCGATTTCCAGCTGAGGAGACAGCTGAGTGTTGCTGCATGCAACAGGTACAATGCGCACAGTGCAATCCCTTCGATTGCAATATATCCGCCAATGTGCCACTGAGCAAAAGCACTGTCCCCACACACTGCTCCCTGGGCGCCTGTCATGGCTGCCCACTGCTCACTCAGGGTGATGGGTTAAATGCAGAGGACAAATTTCACTGTGTGCTGTGCTGCTGTGTATCATATGTGACAATCACTTCACTTTGACTTTGAAATATATACACACACACACTACATACAACTATATATATATGTCAAACAATAAAATGAGTTAAAATACAACTTTTAACCAGACGCTGCTCATCCTTTTATGCGCGGACGCACCTTCAGCTCCTCGTTCTCCTCCGTCAGTCTCTCCATCTCGGGCCCGACGTCTGGCGACGCTTCCGGGTGGCTCTCAGAGTCCATCTCTCTCTCCGCCTGTATTTCTGTTGCCGAATGCAAAGCGGCGTTGCCAGATCTCCCAAGGTGATTGCCTTGTAAAAAATAAAACAACTTTGCCTTGAAATGAACTAATATACAATATTAGAACGTACTAAATAAATAAATGCGGTGAAAAATGTAGTAATCAGGACGGGGACGGTATTTATAAGCGACGTTGCAATAGTTATATGGCAACACTGCTGCAGAGGTAAGGATTTACACATATGGAAATAATACACACACACACACACACACATAAACATTCTGAGCGATTCTTGCATACAGACACACCCACGCCCACCCAGACGCTCACGGAGCGTTTCAGCACCAGTGGACTGGATAGCGGCCTCTTCCCCGCGCTGCTGCCGGCCTACAGCCTGGGAACCGGCGCCGAAAACCTCTCTGGGTTCTGTGGTCCTCGTTTGAAGCCCTATGGATACGCGTCTGGATCTGGAGCCGCGGCGCGATGTAGCAGAACCGTTTTTGCGGCTACGGACCTTCTCCTGTGGCCGGAAACGCTTAGCGCCCCCTGTGGCTGACCCGCCAAAATTCACAGGAAATGGAAAAAAAAAGAAAACGGAGCAGAGACTGATGGACTGAAGTGATAATGAAATAAAAAATTGTTACATTAAAATCAAATATCCGTCGCTCTTTCTAAATTTGAAACCTCCAAACCTGCGTTTTCAGGGTTTATTTGGAAGGTAAAGACTTGGTTGTCCAGCTCGTACAGAAGACAGTAAACTGAAGAATCAAATATTCCATCAATGTGAGCAGGATTTTGTTTGTGGTAGCAAGCTGTAACACTGACAAAAGTGAACACTTTATAAACTTAAAAATTTAAACTTATAAACTTAAAAGACCCAATAATGTAAATAAACCAATCAAACCTGATGTAACCTGTTTATTTAAATTATGTCAATGCTAAAATATTAGGTGTGACAGATAACTTTAATTTCAGCCAGTGCTCACTTTTTTTAGTGTAGTAACATTATTGGAACGTTGGATAATTTGCATTGTTAATATAGAGCTCCAGATGGGTGATGCAGAGATGAATTATAACGTTGGTGGAGATAAACTGAAGCGATTAACAATCACGTTCATTGGCCAACTATGTTCAACAATTCAGCAAGTTTCTGCCTCACTGTTTTATTGGTTCATTTAGACTGGTTCATTAAGGCCATAAGGCAACTCTTAATTACTCTTAAATAATTTTAACAATTCATCTTAGAATACAGGTTTGTTCATGTGAGCATTGTATAGGTAATATCCTCAGCAGTAGATATAGTTACATTTGAATATAATAGCTGTTTAGATTTGTCATTGCATGATTCTGGCATCGATCACAAAAAACCTAAACTTTTTTTATGCAGTACTTGCAATGTGGTAGTAGGGTGGTAGTAGCCTAGTGGCACACTCGTCTATGAACCAGAAGACCCAGGTTCAAATCCCACTTACTACCATTGTGTCCCTGAGCAAGACACTTAACCCTAAGTTGCTCCAGGGAGACTGTCCCTGTAACTACTGATTGTAAGTCGCTCTGGATAAGGGCGTCTGATAAATGCTGTAAATGTAATGTGGTGAGATTTTTATACAAAGACAAAGGGTAATTTCATGAAACCTACTGGGAATTGATTAGTAGCCATTTACTAAAGGACCTGAACACAGACACATATTCATTTTTCTTTATCAAATATAATCACAAAATATGAACTATTGATTTTAATTGTTTTAAAAAAGTTACAATGTAAAAATAAACCATATACAGTGCATCCAGAAAGTTTTTACAGAGCATCACTTTTTCCACATTTTGTTATGTTGCAGCCTTATTCCAAAATGGATTTAATTAATTTTCTCCACAGAATTCTACACCCCAATATGACAACATTAAAAATGCTTTATTGGAGGTTTTGGCAAATTTATTACATTTTTTAAAACTGAGAAAGCACATGTACTTATGTTTTCACAGCCTTTGCCAAATTTGAGCTCAGGTGGCTCATGGTTTCCCTGATCTTCCTTGACATGTTCCTGCAGTTTAATTGGGGACAACCTTTGAAAAAACTGTCTGTAGTCCTCCGAAACAGGATTGTCTCGAGCCACAAATCTGTTTTTTAAGGCACCATGCTTCTATAAAACTCCCAAGCTCCATACTGGTATGGCTTCTCTCTAGTATGTATCCTCTGGTGTAATTTAAAGCTTGATACTCCTATAAAACACTTCCCAAACTCCACACACTGGTAGGGCGTCTTTCCAGTTTGTATCCTCTGGTGTTTAAGGTTTGATGCTTGTATAAAACTCTTCCCACACTCCACACACTGGCAGGGCTTCACTCCAGTATCTGTCCTCTGGTACATTTTAAGGTTTGATGCTTGTGTAAAACTCTTCCCATACTGGTAAGTCTTCACTCCAGTATGTGTCATCTGGTGCATTTCAAGGTTTGATGCTTGTGTAGAATGCTTCCAACACACAGCAGTCGGTCTTCGTTTCAAAAATGATTCTCTGCTATGTTTCAAGGTTCTGCTCTTGTCATGAACTGTCGACACACTCGTTTTTTCTTCGTTTTCCTTTCTGCATGTTTGATCTGTGAATTTTTTTTTCAATTTTTGCAAATATAGGGACAATTTGAAGTTAACTTTATACTATAATATGTGTAACTAGTTGTGAGTGGTAGTTTTTTGGACAATGTCATTTTATAATCTATACACTTAATATAAGAAGTAAAGAATACAATTATCAGATGACACAGAATTGGTTCCAATTCTGAATTGTTAATAAGAAAGTCACAGTTTCCAATCTACCAACTTTTCAGATCCAGTGAACAACATTTATTAATAATATATCTTTTTTAAATATCACAAGACAAATCTAGTGATGCTTTTGACAAAACCTAGTTACTTTCTGAACAGCGTTGTTGTCAATTTTCCCCTGTAAACCAGACTGAAGCAGCTAAGATCCAAGTTTTTTACAATCATCAGGCTTCAATGTGTGTGTACATGTGTGTGTTTGTATGTCACCCAATCTTTCAAACATCAGAATTTATCCTCTATACACAAGCATAGACGCTTTCACCTTTCAAAATGTCCCATTCTCTTCTTCTTGATTAATAATCAAACTAAGATTTTTTTTATTTAAACAAATATGGGGTGACTGTCATTCTTTTCTTAAAAATACATTCTACACCTTGCAATGCTTTTTGCAAAGATTTGGGTATTTTAATGTGTTCTTAACCCTCACACCACCATGCGACTTGGCAAATTGAGAAAGCTGCTAAAATTCCTACTAAAATCCAATCTTTTTACAACCAGTCACAGCCAAGTGTGCTGGACAAAGAATAGATAATGTGGAGAAAGGAAAATCACTCATGGAAATCACAGGAATCCTTTTTCTTGCTTGGAACAACTGTGCCTGGGAACTTCCAACACACACTTTGTCTACTTGCTCTATCTTTATCGACCTATAAACCCTAAGGAAGGAAATGGTGTAGAGCATAACTGCAGGTCAGCATTCTTACACATGTATTTCAGGTAGGGCTTGGTGATTATTCAATCTCAATCGATGTTCGCTATACAGTTCAGCTTGATCTTCGCCCTTATCCAGATCAACTCTGAATCAGAAGTTGCAAGGACAGTTAATTTGGAGCCACTCAGCATGAAACTCTCATAGAGCAATGTGGTACCCATTACTACCATCCACTGGTTCGATCCCTGTACTGGCCACGGTTTTAATTTAGACCCCTGTACAGAGGTTGCCTTGTTGACAGATGCGGGCATCGCATTCTCTCTCGCATGCTAAGCGAGCGCTCTACCATTTGGGCTAATTTCCCTACGTAAAAGTAAGAGACAAGGAATTAAGGCAAAACTTAAGGCAAGGACTAATCAGATTCTTTCGTTCCATACCAAGGTCCTTGGACACAGAAGATGTCAATCAATTGTCCATTATTAGGCTTTTTTGAGCATTTAGCACTGCTCTGTTGTGTGGTAAAAATGTGCTTAATAATCCAAGTGAAAATAAACAGACATAAAGATGAGAAATAATATGAGCACGGATTAAACAGCTTTATTGTCAAGGCAGGTTTCTTCAGCTGGTTAGAGCGTGATGCTAATAATGCGAGGGTTGTGGGTTCAATCCCCGTACTCTCCACGGTTTTATTTTGGACCCCTGTACTCAGGTTGCCTTGTTGACAGGTCTTATGCAAACTGATTTGGATACATTCATCAACAGGTTGGACTTTTTTGTGTGTGTAGCTCTACTGTGCTGTGCTGTGTGGAAAAATTGGCTCATTTAAAAGAAATATGACCAATATGGAGAATGCGGACATCGATCCCACTACCTCTCGCATGCTAAGCGAGCGCTCTACCATTTGAGCTAATTCCCCTACTTAAAAGAAAGAGACAAGATATTCAGGCAAAACTATAGGCAAGGACTAATCGGATGCTTTCGTTCCGTACCAAGATTCTTGGATACAGAAGATGTCAATCATTTGTCCCTGACCGTCAAAGTCTTTAAACCAGCAAGGCCGTGGTGCTATTAACGGCAAAAATAGTTTTTATCGACCCACTTACCCAGGTATAGTTGCCTGGTATTGTTGAGAGGTCTTGCGCATGGGAATCAATGCAACTGATATTTCTGATTGATGGATTTGCTTGTGTCAAGCCCATTTTCATCATACAGATGACATGCTTTTGGTTTTTGGCCTGTCAAACAAGGCAGAGGTGACGCTTTTTGATATTTGACACTATCAAGTAGAAAACCTTACAGGAAATTTGACTGAGGGCACATTATGAGGATATTGACAGCAGGGTTTTAGATCCGTAAGACAAATAGATTGAACATGCTTCATTTCTAATGTTAGTTACAGTGACTGAGGCAATTAGGCTTATTAAGTAGATACTAGCTAATGTAGTTAGTTGTGGTGTTAAGTAGCAGGCTTGCGTATAATGCCCGGCTAGCTCAATCGGTAGAGCATGAGACTCTTAATCTCAGGGTCGTCGGTTCGAGCCCCACGTTGGGCGAACCTTTTTTGTGAAAAGATCCAATTATGGATGACATCAACAGAAAAACATTTGAATACATTTAGCAACAGATTTACTTTAGCTAATGCAGTGTGCTGTCTGATAAAAATGTGCTCAATTGAAGAAAAATAATCCAGGTGAAAAAAAGAAGCATGGAAAAAACTGGAATCAAACTCGTCACCTCTGGCATTGTAAACAAGGCTTATACTACTTGAGCAAATTACCCAGGTGAAGCATAACATGAAAGCAGGGATTAACACAGACTCTTTCATTTTGAGCCAAGACTCTTTGACACAGAAGCTGGATACATCGTGCAACAGATTGTACTTTTTTGTGCATTTTGCACTGCTGTGTGGTGTGGTACAAATGTGCTTAATAATCCAAGTGAAAAAAAAAACAGACCTAAAGATGAGAAAGAAGATGAGCACGGATTAAATAGTTTTTTTTTTGGGTCAAGGCCGGTTAGCTCAGCTGGTTAGAGCGTGGTGCTAATAACGCCAAGGTCACGGGTTCGATCCCCATACTGACCACGATTTTATTTTGGACCCCTGTACTGAGGTTGCCTTGTTGACAGGTCTTATGCAAACTGATTTGGATACATTCATCAAAAGGTTGGGCTTTTTCGTGTGTGTAGCTCTACTGTGCTGTGCTGTGTGGTAAAAATTGGCTCAATTAAAAGAAATATGACCAATATGGAGAATGCGGGCATCGATCCCGCTACCTCTCGCATGCTAAGCGAGCGCTCTACCATTTGAGCTAATTAAAAGAAAGAGACAAGAAATTCAGGCAAACCTATAGGCAAGGACTAATCGGATGCTTTCGTTCCGTACCAAGATTCTTGGATACAGAAGATGTCAATCATTTGTCCCTGACCGTCAAAGTCTTTAAACCAGCAAGGCCATGGTGCTATTAACGCCAAAAATAGTTTTTATCGACCCACTTACCCAGGTATAATTGCCTGGTATTGTTGAGAGGTCTTGCGCATGGGAATCAATGCAACTGATATTTCTGATTGATGGATTTGCTTGTGTCAAGCCCATTTTCATCATACAGATGACATGCTTTTGGTTTTTGGCCTGTCGAACAAAGCAGAGGTGACGCTTTTTGATATTTGACACTATCAAGTAGAAAACCTTACTGGAAATTTGACTGAGGGCACATTATGAGGATATTGACAGTAGGGTTTTAGATCCGTTAAACAAATAGATTGAACATGCTTCATTTCTAATGTTAGTTACAGTGACTGAGGCAATTAGGCTTATTAAGTAGATACTAGCTAATGTAGTTAGTTGTGGTGTTAAGTAGCAGGCTTGCGTATATTGCCCGGCTAGCTCAGTCGGTAGAGCATGAGACTCTTAATCTCAGGGTCGTGGGTTCGAGCCCCACGTTGGGCGAACCTTTTTGGTGAAAAGATCCAATTATGGATGACATCAACAGAAAAACATTTGAATACATTTAGCAACAGATTGTACTTTAGCTAATGTAGTGTGCTGTCTGATAAAAATGTGCTCAATTGAAGAAAAATAATCCAAGTGAAAAAAAAAAGCATGGAAAAAACTGGAATCAATCTCGTTACCTCTGGCATGCTAAACAAGGTTTATACTACTTGAGCAAATTACCCAGGTGAAGCGTAACATGAAAGCAGGGATTAACACAGACTGTTTCATTTTGAGCCAAGACTCTTTGACACAGAAGCTGGATACATCGTGCAACAGATTGTACTTTTTTGTGCATTTTGCACTGCTGTGTGGTGTGGTAAAAATGTGCTTAATAATCCAAGTGAAAAAAAAAACAGACCTAAAGATGAGAAAGAAGATGAGCACGGATTAAACAGCTTTTTTTTTGCCAAGGCTGGTTAGCTCAGCTGGTTAGAGCGTGGTGCTAATAACGCCAAGGTCGCGGGTTCGATCCCTGTACTGGCCACGATTTGATTTTGGTCCCCTGTACTCAGGTTGCCTTGTTGACAGGTCTTATGCAAACTGATTGGGATACATTCATCAACAGGTTGGGCTTTTTCGTGTGTGTAGCTCTACTGTGCTGTGCTGTGTGGTAAAAATTGGCTCAATTAAAGAAATATGACCAATATGGAGAATGCGGGCATCGATCCCGCTACCTCTCGCATGCTAAGCGAGCGCTCTACCATTTGAGCTAATTCCCCTACTTAAAAGAAAGAGACAAGAAATTCAGGCAAAACTATATGCAAGGACTAATCGGATGCTTTCGTTCCGTACCAAGATTCTTGGATACAGAAGATGTCAATCATTTGTCCCTGACCGTCAAAGTCTTTAAACCAGCAAGGCCGTGGTGCTATTAACGCCAAAAATAGTTTTTATCGACCCACTTACCCAGGTATAGTTGCCTGGTATTGTTGAGAGGTCTTACGCATGGGAATCAATGCAACTGATATTTCTGATTGATGGATTTTTCTTGTGTCAAGCCCATTTTCATCATACAGATGACATGCTTTTGGTTTTTGGCCTGTCGAACAAGGCAGAGGTGACGCTTTTTGATATTTGACACTATCAAGTAGAAAACCTTACAGGAAATTTGACTGAGGGCACATTATGAGGATATTGACAGTAGGGTTTTAGATCCGTAAGACAAATAGATTGAACATGCTTCATTTCTAATGTTAGTTACAGTGACTGAGGCAATTAGGCTTATTAAGTAGATACTAGCTAATGTAGTTAGTTGTGGTGTTAAGTAGCAGGCTAGCGTATACTGCCCGGCTAGCTCAGTCGGTAGAGCATGAGACTCTTAATCTCAGGGTCGTGGGTTCGAGCCCCACGTTGGGCGAACCTTTTTGGTGAAAAGATCCAATTATGGATGACATCAACAGAAAAACATTTGAATACATTTAGCAACAGATTGTACTTTAGCTAATGTAGTGTGCTGTCTGATAAAAATGTGCTCAATTGAAGAAAAATAATCCAAGTGAAAAAAAGAAGCATGGAAAAAACTGGAATCAATCTCGTTACCTCTGGCATGCTAAACAAGGTTTATACTACTTGAGCAAATTACCCAGGTGAAGCGGAACATGAAAGCAGGGATTAACACAGACTGTTTCATTTTGAGCCAAGACTCTTTGACACAGAAGCTGGATACATCGTGCAACAGATTGTACTTTTTTGTGCATTTTGCACTGCTGTGTGGTGTGGTAAAAATGTGCTTAATAATCCAAGTGAAAAAAAAACAGACCTAAAGATGAGAAAGAAGATGAGCACGGATTAAACAGCTTTTTTTTTTTTCAAGGCCGGTTAGCTCAGCTGGTTAGAGCGTGGTGCTAATAACGCCAAGGTCGCGGGTTCGATCCCTGTACTGGCCACGATTTGATTTTGGTCCCCTGTACTCAGGTTGCCTTGTTGACAGGTCTTATGCAAACTGATTGGGATACATTCATCAACAGGTTGGGCTTTTTCGTGTGTGTAGCTCTACTGTGCTGTGCTGTGTGGTAAAAATTGGCTCAATTAAAGAAATATGACCAATATGGAGAATGCGGGCATCGATCCCGCTACCTCTCGCATGCTAAGCGAGCGCTCTACCATTTGAGCTAATTCCCCTACTTAAAAGAAAGAGACAAGAAATTCAGGCAAAACTATATGCAAGGACTAATCGGATGCTTTCGTTCTGTACCAAGATTCTTGGATACAGAAGATGTCAATCATTTGTCCCTGACCGTCAAAGTCTTTAAACCAGCAAGGCCGTGGTGCTATTAACGCCAAAAATAGTTTTTATCGACCCACTTACCCAGGTATAGTTGCCTGGTATTGTTGAGAGGTCTTACGCATGGGAATCAATGCAACTGATATTTCTGATTGATGGATTTTTCTTGTGTCAAGCCCATTTTCATCATACAGATGACATGCTTTTGGTTTTTGGCCTGTCGAACAAGGCAGAGGTGACGCTTTTTGATATTTGACACTATCAAGTAGAAAACCTTACAGGAAATTTGACTGAGGGCACATTATGAGGATATTGACAGTAGGGTTTTAGATCCGTAAGACAAATAGATTGAACATGCTTCATTTCTAATGTTAGTTACAGTGACTGAGGCAATTAGGCTTATTAAGTAGATACTAGCTAATGTAGTTAGTTGTGGTGTTAAGTAGCAGGCTAGCGTATACTGCCCGGCTAGCTCAGTCGGTAGAGCATGAGACTCTTAATCTCAGGGTCGTGGGTTCGAGCCCCACGTTGGGCGAACCTTTTTGGTGAAAAGATCCAATTATGGATGACATCAACAGAAAAACATTTGAATACATTTAGCAACAGATTGTACTTTAGCTAATGTAGTGTGCTGTCTGATAAAAATGTGCTCAATTGAAGAAAAATAATCCAAGTGAAAAAAAGAAGCATGGAAAAAACTGGAATCAATCTCGTTACCTCTGGCATGCTAAACAAGGTTTATACTACTTGAGCAAATTACCCAGGTGAAGCGTAACATGAAAGCAGGGATTAACACAGACTGTTTCATTTTGAGCCAAGACTCTTTGACACAGAAGCTGGATACATCGTGCAACAGATTGTACTTTTTTGTGCATTTTGCACTGCTGTGTGGTGTGGTAAAAATGTGCTTAATAATCCAAGTGAAAAAAAAAACAGACCTAAAGATGAGAAAGAAGATGAGCACGGATTAAACAGCTTTTTTTTTGCCAAGGCCGGTTAGCTCAGCTGGTTAGAGCGTGGTGCTAATAACGCCAAGGTCGCGGGTTCGATCCCCGTACTGGCCACGATTTGATTTTGGTCCCCTGTACTCAGGTTGCCTTGTTGAAAGGTCTTATGCAAACTGATTGGGATACATTCATCAACAGGTTGGGCTTTTTCGTGTGTGTAGCTCTACTGTGCTGTGCTGTGTGGTAAAAATTGGCTCAATTAAAGAAATATGACCAATATGGAGAATGCGGGCATCGATCCCGCTACCTCTCGCATGCTAAGCGAGCGCTCTACCATTTGAGCTAATTCCCCTACTTAAAAGAAAGAGACAAGAAATTCAGGCAAAACTATATGCAAGGACTAATCGGATGCTTTCGTTCCGTACCAAGATTCTTGGATACAGAAGATGTCAATCATTTGTCCCTGACCGTCAAAGTCTTTAAACCAGCAAGGCCGTGGTGCTATTAACGCCAAAAATAGTTTTTATCGACCCACTTACCCAGGTATAGTTGCCTGGTATTGTTGAGAGGTCTTACGCATGGGAATCAATGCAACTGATATTTCTGATTGATGGATTTTTCTTGTGTCAAGCCCATTTTCATCATACAGATGACATGCTTTTGGTTTTTGGCCTGTCGAACAAGGCAGAGGTGACGCTTTTTGATATTTGACACTATCAAGTAGAAAACCTTACAGGAAATTTGACTGAGGGCACATTATGAGGATATTGACAGTAGGGTTTTAGATCCGTAAGACAAATAGATTGAACATGCTTCATTTCTAATGTTAGTTACAGTGACTGAGGCAATTAGGCTTATTAAGTAGATACTAGCTAATGTAGTTAGTTGTGGTGTTAAGTAGCAGGCTAGCGTATACTGCCCGGCTAGCTCAGTCGGTAGAGCATGAGACTCTTAATCTCAGGGTCGTGGGTTCGAGCCCCACGTTGGGCGAACCTTTTTGGTGAAAAGATCCAATTATGGATGACATCAACAGAAAAACATTTGAATACATTTAGCAACAGATTGTACTTTAGCTAATGTAGTGTGCTGTCTGATAAAAATGTGCTCAATTGAAGAAAAATAATCCAAGTGAAAAAAAGAAGCATGGAAAAAACTGGAATCAATCTCGTTACCTCTGGCATGCTAAACAAAGTTTATACTACTTGAGCAAATTACCCAGGTGAAGCGTAACATGAAAGCAGGGATTAACACAGACTCTTTCATTTTGAGCCAAGACTCTTTGACACAGAAGCTGGATACATCGTGCAACAGATTGTACTTTTTTGTGCATTTTGCACTGCTGTGTGGTGTGGTAAAAATGTGCTTAATAATCCAAGTGAAAAAAAAAACAGACCTAAAGATGAGAAAGAAGATGAGCACGGATTAAACAGCTTTTTTTTGTCAAGGCCGGTTAGCTCAGCTGGTTAGAGCGTGGTGCTAATAACGCCAAGGTCGCGGGTTCGATCCCCGTACTGGCCACGATTTGATTTTGGTCCCCTGTACTCAGGTTGCCTTGTTGACAGGTCTTATGCAAACTGATTGGGATACATTCATCAACAGGTTGGGCTTTTTCGTGTGTGTAGCTCTACTGTGCTGTGCTGTGTGGTAAAAATTGGCTCAATTAAAGAAATATGACCAATATGGAGAATGCGGGCATCGATCCCGCTACCTCTCGCATGCTAAGCGAGCGCTCTACCATTTGAGCTAATTCCCCTACTTAAAAGAAAGAGACAAGAAATTCAGGCAAAACTATATGCAAGGACTAATCGGATGCTTTCGTTCCGTACCAAGATTCTTGGATACAGAAGATGTCAATCATTTGTCCCTGACCATCAAAGTCTTTAAACCAGCAAGGCCGTGGTGCTATTAACGCCAAAAATAGTTTTTATCGACCCACTTACCCAGGTATAGTTGCCTGGTATTGTTGAGAGGTCTTACGCATGGGAATCAATGCAACTGATATTTCTGATTGATGGATTTGCTTGTGTCAAGCCCATTTTCATCATACAGATGACATGCTTTTGGTTTTTGGCCTGTCGAACAAGGCAGAGGTGACGCTTTTTGATATTTGACACTATCAAGTAGAAAACCTTACAGGAAATTTGACTGAGGGCACATTATGAGGATATTGACAGTAGGGTTTTAGATCCGTAAGACAAATAGATTGAACATGCTTCATTTCTAATGTTAGTTACAGTGACTGAGGCAATTAGGCTTATTAAGTAGATACTAGCTAATGTAGTTAGTTGTGGTGTTAAGTAGCAGGCTAGCGTATACTGCCCGGCTAGCTCAGTCGGTAGAGCATGAGACTCTTAATCTCAGGGTCGTGGGTTCGAGCCCCACGTTGGGCGAACCTTTTTGGTGAAAAGATCCAATTATGGATGACATCAACAGAAAAACATTTGAATACATTTAGCAACAGATTGTACTTTAGCTAATGTAGTGTGCTGTCTGATAAAAATGTGCTCAATTGAAGAAAAATAATCCAAGTGAAAAAAAGAAGCATGGAAAAAACTGGAATCAATCTCGTTACCTCTGGCATGCTAAACAAGGTTTATACTACTTGAGCAAATTACCCAGGTGAAGCGTAACATGAAAGCAGGGATTAACACAGACTGTTTCATTTTGAGCCAAGACTCTTTGACACAGAAGCTGGATACATCGTGCAACAGATTGTACTTTTTTGTGCATTTTGCACTGCTGTGTGGTGTGGTAAAAATGTGCTTAATAATCCAAGTGAAAAAAAAAACAGACCTAAAGATGAGAAAGAAGATGAGCACGGATTAAACAGTTTTTTTTTGTCAAGGCCGGTTAGCTCAGCTGGTTAGAGCGTGGTGCTAATAACGCCAAGGTCGCGGGTTCGATCCCCGTACTGGCCACGATTTGATTTTGGTCCCCTGTACTCAGGTTGCCTTGTTGACAGGTCTTATGCAAACTGATTGGGATACATTCATCAACAGGTTGGGCTTTTTCGTGTGTGTAGCTCTACTGTGCTGTGCTGTGTGGTAAAAATTGGCTCAATTAAAGAAATATGACCAATATGGAGAATGCGGGCATCGATCCCGCTACCTCTCGCATGCTAAGCGAGCGCTCTACCATTTGAGCTAATTCCCCTACTTAAAAGAAAGAGACAAGAAATTCAGGCAAAACTATATGCAAGGACTAATCGGATGCTTTCGTTCCGTACCAAGATTCTTGGATACAGAAGATGTCAATCATTTGTCCCTGACCGTCAAAGTCTTTAAACCAGCAAGGCCGTGGTGCTATTAACGCCAAAAATAGTTTTTATCGACCCACTTACCCAGGTATAGTTGCCTGGTATTGTTGAGAGGTCTTACGCATGGGAATCAATGCAACTGATATTTCTGATTGATGGATTTGCTTGTGTCAAGCCCATTTTCATCATACAGATGACATGCTTTTGGTTTTTGGCCTGTCGAACAAGGCAGAGGTGACGCTTTTTGATATTTGACACTATCAAGTAGAAAACCTTACAGGAAATTTGACTGAGGGCACATTATGAGGATATTGACAGTAGGGTTTTAGATCCGTAAGACAAATAGATTGAACATGCTTCATTTCTAATGTTAGTTACAGTGACTGAGGCAATTAGGCTTATTAAGTAGATACTAGCTAATGTAGTTAGTTGTGGTGTTAAGTAGCAGGCTAGCGTATATTGCCCGGCTAGCTCAGTCGGTAGAGCATGAGACTCTTAATCTCAGGGTCGTGGGTTCGAGCCCCACGTTGGGCGAACCTTTTTGGTGAAAAGATCCAATTATGGATGACATCAACAGAAAAACATTTGAATACATTAGCAACAGATTGTACTTTAGCTAATGTAGTGTGCTGTCTGATAAAAATGTGCTCAATTGAAGAAAAATAATCCAAGTGAAAAAAAGAAGCATGGAAAAAACTGGAATCAATCTCGTCACCTCTGGCATGCTAAACAAGGCTTATACTACTTGAGCAAATTACCCAGGTGAAGCGTAACATGAAAGCAGGGATTAACACAGACTGTTTCATTTTGAGCCAAGACTCTTTGACACAGAAGCTGGATACATCGTGCAACAGATTGTACTTTTTTGTGCATTTTGCACTGCTGTGTGGTGTGGTAAAAATGTGCTTAATAATCCAAGTGAAAAAAAAAACAGACCTAAAGATGAGAAAGAAGATGTGCACGGATTAAACAGGTTTTTTGTCAAGGTCGGTTAGTTCAGCTGGTTAGAGCGTGGTGCTAATAACGCCAAGGTCGCGGGTTCGATCCCCGTACTGGCCACGATTTGATTTTGGACCCCTGTACTCAGGTTGCCTTGTTGACAGGTCTTATGCAAACTGATTTGGATACATTCATCAACGGTTTGGGCTTTTTTGTGTGTGTAGTTCTACTGTGCTGTGCTGTGTGGTAAAAATTGGCTCAATTAAATAAATATGACCAATATGGAGAATGCGGGCATCGATCCCACTACCTCTCTCATGCTAAGCTAACGCTCTACCATTTGAGCTAATTCGCCTACTTAAAAGAAAAAGACAAGAAATTCAGGCAAAACTATATGCAAGGACTAATCGGATGCTTTCGTTCCGTACCAAGTTTCTTGGATACAGAAGATGTCAATCATTTGTCCCTGACCGTCAAAGTCTTTAAACCAGCAAGGCCGTGGTGCTATTAACGCCAAAATAGTTTTATCGACCCACTTACCCAGGTATAGTTGCCTGGTATTGTTGAGAGGTCTTACGCATGGAAATCAATGCAACTGATATTTCTGATTGATGGATTTGCTTGTGTCAAGCCCATTTTCATCGTACAGATGACATGCTTTTGGTTTTTGGCCTGTCGAACAAGGCAGAGGTGACGCTTTTTGATATTTGACACTATCAAGTAGAAAACCTTACAGGAAATTTGACTGAGGGCACACATTATGAGGATATTGACAGTAGGGTTTTAGATCCGTAAGACAAATAGATTGAACATGCTTCATTTCTAATGTTAGTTACAGTGACTGAGGCAATTAGGCTTATTAAGTAGATACTAGCTAATGTAGTTAGTTGTGGTGTTAAGTAGCAGGTTAACGTATATTGCCCGGCTAGCTCAGTCGGTAGAGCATGAGACTCTTAATCTCAGGGTCGTGGGTTCGAGCCCCACGTTGGATGAACCTTTTTGGTGAAAAGATCCAATTATGGATGACATCAACAGAAAAACATTTGAATACATTTAGCAACAGATTGTACTTTAGCTAATGTAGTGTGCTGTCTGATAAAAATGTGCTCAATTGAAGAAAAATAATCCAAGTGAAAAAAAGAAGCATGGAAAAAACTGGAATCAATCTCGTCACCTCTGGCATGCTAAACAAGGCTTATACTACTTGAGCAAATTACCCAGGTGAAGCATAACATGAAAGCAGGGATTAACACAGACTCTTTCATTTTGAGCCAAGACTCTTTGACTCAGAAGCTGGATACATCGTGCAACAGATTGTACTTTTTTGTGCATTTTGCACTGCTGTGTGGTGTGGTAAAAATGTGCTTAATAATCCAAGTGAAAAAAAAAACAGACCTAAAGATGAGAAAGAAGATGAGCACGGATTAAACAGCTATTTTTTTGTCAAGGCCGGTGTTGGAAAATGTATATAAGTTATCATGCTATTAACCTTTACTACCTTTTTGACATATATATCCCACATGTATTAAACTCTATTAATCCTTTTGACATATATATAAATCTCGCATGCATTAAACTATATTAATCTTTTTAATATGCGCACTACATTGAATCATTAGTCTCTTCAGAAACTGGTGGGCTAAAGGCTGTTTGCAGAACAGAATGACCGCGACTTGATAAGAGGAGGCCTGCAGCCGCGGAGAAGCAAGAAAAACAAGAAGACCTTGGCGATGGAGCGTCTACCAAAGAGACAACCCTACATGCAAATTATAAGCTTATTTGGTGTGATCCTGTGATGAATGTACCGCCCTATTATTGAATAAAAAGAGAGGAAGCGGAAGAGACGGCAGAGCTTTTTGGAGGCTGCTGTATTGGTCGTCTCTGATCGCTCTCCTTGCAACTTCTTCGTGTCATTCTTCTCTGGTTTATAAGTGTTGGAACGGCGTACAACTCTAACATTTTATTGGTCCTTCGAGCCGGATTTCCAAGACACCAAAGGACTCCAGCGGACGGGACGGATACCAGGAAATCCTTGGCCAAGGCTGACTCCTTAGTAGGGGTCAGAGACAGACCCCTTTGAGGACTGGGAGGCCGACCCGTCGGTTGGGATCTGGAGGTTGACGGAATCTTACGAGTGAGAGAAGGCACGGGGGTAAGTTGACTTCTGTTTAAAAGAAATGGAATGAATGGTAACAAGAGGTTACAAGAGGTTACAAGAGGTAACAAGAGGTTACAAGAGGTAACAAGAGGTTACAAGAGGTAACAAGAGTAACAAGAGGTTACTTAAAGGAAACAAACCCTGGGTATTCTAGACTCTGGCAGGTAACAAAGACAGTTAAATTCCGTGGGGGGGCGGACCCCTCCCGTAAAGGGTTAAAATCCGCGGGGAGGACGGACTCCTCTGTCAGTGAAAAGGAACGTTCAATAGTAAAATAAGTGATTTAAAACTCATACAGGTGTATGAGAGTGCGCGCGGGTGTGAGTGTGTGGATGAGTGGGGGTGAAAGTCACTAGACGGACACTCCATACAAAACCTCACAGGGAAGGAAACAGTGACCCCTCGTGGACGCAGAGGCAAGGTATTTCCACCCCAAATGATTTGAGGTAGAAGTGAAATACACCACGAGAGGAATTTTGATACGCTGTCCTGTGAACAAATACCAGTGTTTTAGGATACCCCAGGTACGACACACTGGCCCAAATTTAGGTCAAAATGGGTAAGGGATCCAGTAAACCAGAACCGAAAGAAGAACTAAAATGTAAAGCCTGGAAGTATGTAGAGCAGATTAACAAAGCCTACGTCGAGCCGTTAGATAAATGGATAACAAAATACGGGTTTGATGGACAATTGAGAGTAAAAAGCCTAATTGAGTTACAGGGAGTCATAAAACATACATGTAAAAATAAGGAGAAGCAAATGAAGCGAGAAGGGGTTGAGGCTTTAATACAGTGGATAAAGATAGCAGGAAAGAGAGAAGAAGGGGAGAGGAAGATAAGACAGGCTAGAGAGAATGCAGCACGTGAGGAGGAAAGGGAGAGAGAGGATCAGGCAGTTAAAGTGATGGAAGTGGAGAAAACTATTCTGTTTCTCCGCAAAGAAGACCATGAAGAAACTGGAAGTAGGGGAAGTCAGAGGGAAGGGGTGCGTAGGAGTAGGGGAGGAGGGGGCAATGGGGGCCGCTAGTGCAGCCACCAGCGCTTCCCTCTGTGCCTGCAGCTCCTCCCCTGTATCTGGATATGGTATATGGCATATCCACGCCATGCACATAGACAAACTGATAAGAACTAAAAGGAAAAGACAAACCTATAAAAAAATTGACACCTTTTGGGAAAACACTATGCAGGATACAGACACATTTTACCATGGAGGCGGAGGTAGAGGGAGACAGGGAGGACGCAGGGGAAAAAGAAGAGGGGGTGTCCAAGGACGAGGGTGGAACACACAGGGCCAATGGAGAGCAGGCTGCTGGTCCTGTGGGAAGGCTGGGCACATAGCCAGAGACTGTCTAGCAGGGCCGGGAGATAACACGGCATGACTGGGGGAGAAGAATTAGTAGGGAGTAGTAGGGAGATCAGTAAATGGGGGTACAACAATAGTCACTGCTTCTAAACCAGTTTGGGTGAGAGACCCCAAAGGAACATCATATAAAACGTGTCCATCCTTTTTATCCCAGAATGCCCTGTTAATTTGCTGGGAAGAGACGGCTTACTTAAATTAGGTTTGGCACTCGTCTCCACTCCGTAACAGGTGTGGAGCTCATGCCCTCTGACAAACTGCATGTCACCATGTGGTATAAAAACTCTCCTTGGCCTGATCCAATATACGAAAAGAAATTGTCACGACTCACGCCAACAACCATAGTCATTCTTTATGTTTTCTCGGACGGGCAAGGTAACGTGGTGGCGGGGGTCACTTTACCTAGCAATGCTCCGGGTTGGTATCCACCGCACATCTCACTGTATAAAAACAGAGAGAGGAGTTGGAAGTCGTTGGGCACCATAGTTCAAGAAGGTGACAGCGCAACGGATTTGGGCAGACATGTGGGACAAATTAGAGCATAATTTGGAAATGGCTGTATTGGACAATACAGACCAAGACTGGAGTACATCCAGAAACCAGTGACATTTTCTGCTCACTGAAGAAGATGAATCAGAACTAGCACAAACCCCCCTGTCCATATGTACAAATCCCTCAATCATTGTGGTCACAAGGACCGTCTGATGTTGGACTGATAAAAGGAATTTTGCCGGTACAAGTCAGACCCAAAACAGAATATCGGCCTTGCATAAGACAATATCCGCTTAATCCTGACACACTAGAAGGCACACCAGTGATACGTGACTTACAGCAAGCAGGGGTTATTATAGAGAGAGATTATTCCCCCTGCAATACGCCTATATTCCCGGTGAAAAAGCAAGCTCCCTCGGTGGGATGGAGAATGGAGCAGGATCTGCAGGCAGTAAATGCTGCAGTAGTACAGCGAGCTCCGTGTGTGCCTGACCCACACACATTACTAAATTCCTTAAGACCAGATGCGCGAATATTTACTGTGGTCGACATTAGCAATGCCTTTTTCTCCATTCCCATAGACCCAGACAGCCAATTTTGGTTCGCTTTTACATTTAAGGGGAAACGATACACCTATACTAGGCTTCCCCAGGGCTATTGCGAAAGCCCTACTATATATTCCCAAGCCATGCATGCCAGCATGTCCAAATTTCAACCACCGGGGGGAAGTCAGATTCTACTTTACGTTGATGATATATTAGTGGCTTCTCCGAGTCTAGATGCATGTAAAAACGACACTGTGGCCCTCTTAAATCACCTAGCTAAAGAGGGGCACAAAGTTAGTAAAAACTAATTGCAATTGTGGAATCCACAAGTCAAATACCTGGGTCACCACCTCAGTGCAGGCGGCAGAACTATTCTAGAAGAACGGAAAACAGCGGTCCTACAGGCGCCAAAACCAATTAATAAAAAACAAATGATGTCATTCTTAGGATTAACTAATTATTGTAGAAGTTGGGTACCAAATTACGCTGAGATTACTTCCCCACTCACGGCTTTAATTTACACTGAAGACCTGAAAATGACATCACCGCTAAATTGGACGTCAGAAGCAGAAAAAACTTTTTGTGATATTAAACAGGCGCTGACCTCCAATTTAGCTCTAGCCTTGCCAAATTATAGTAAACCGTTTATACAAATGGTGGACTGCAAAGACAAATATATGACTTCTGTCCTAGGCCGACAACATGGAGACAACCTGAGGCCGATAGCTTATTTTTCATCCAAATTAGATAATGTAGCCCGCGCATTGCCACACTGTGTGAGGGCGGTGATAGCGGCGTCGATGGCAGTAGAAGCAAGTGCCGGAATAGTTTTATTCCACCCATTGACCCTTAAGGTCCCACATGCAGTGGCTGCTTTACTACTGCAAACCAATATGATCTTTTTATCACCTGCAAGGCACCTCTCCTGCATGGCCACGTTGCTGTCACAGCCACATCTCACTATCGAACGATGCACCACATTTAACCCAGCCACATTGTTAACTTTACCCGATGACGGAGAATAACACGAACACACAGCTAAATCTAGATTAGATTTAAGTGACCAACCTTGCCTCAGGGTGAGGTAATATTCATCGATGGCTCTTCAAAGAAAAATTATTTGGGAAAAACATAAACGGGCTACGCCATGGTGACAGCAGTGATTAAAGCTGACAACTAACCATCGACTTTTTCAGCGCAAGCAGCCAAAATAATTGCTCTAACTGAGGCTTGTAAATTAATGAAAGGGAAAGATGTTACTATATATACTGATAGCCAATATACATTTGCTCAGTACTGGCGGAATAGGGGAATGGTTACATCTACAGGAAAATACAAGTGCAGGACAGGAGTTCTGATGAGACACTCCAGCCTCTGTGTGTGTGTGTGTGTGTGTGTGTGTGTGTGTGTGTGTGTGTGTGTGTGTGTGGGTATGTGCGTCTACACGCATTGGCAGACCTTATCTCTCTGGTATGTGTGTGTGTGTGTGTGTGTGTGTGTGTGGGGCCTATCTCTCTCTCTCTCTCGTTTTGTTTTGGAACTCTTAGCAATAGATTTTACCGTCTGGGCATCAGCACAGCGATTTACAACGGGTCTCCACCTTATTCAGATTTAAAGGGAATATGGGAAATATTTTGAATTTACATTTTGTGTATTTTGTTTGTTTGTTTTCTTTTCTTTCTGAGAGTTTTAAAATTAAGTTTGAAAAGCTGGGGAAAATATATACATTACATCTAAACTGTGCAATTTTAAATGAATATTGTACCGTTGTATGTACACTTTGGGTTTTTTTTTCTGGGTTTTGTTTTGTTTTATTTTATTTAAGAAGGGAGATTTCCCAACGGCTGCACTGTTTGCCTCTGTTACTGTGTCTTTGAATAAGGTCCATCACACCTACACTGACCTACACTGACACTCACGCTGAATACGAAGACATAACACACTGATACGCATCCCTCTGACAAGTGAATTTTTTTCTTTTCTCATTGTTGATTCTAGTGCAGCCATGTAAAAAAGAACAGTGGAAGACATAAAAAAAAAAAAAAAAAAAAGCCTTCACATTTATATTGTACTGTGGATTTTATTTCATTTCATTGTGTTGCCCCAGCCAATGACCGATATGATGCTGTATTGTTTTTTATTTAAATGGTAGCATTGGGATGACTACATTATTCTGGTTATAACTTGCGCTGTGCACTTTTTGTTTCCTTGAACCCAGACCGAGAGCATTTAGAGAATAATTATTATTATTGTTATTTACAGCAATAGGGTTATTGTCTCAGTTTTGGTTTGGATTTCAGTTGCATTTTTGCTGTTACATTTCCGTTATATTTCTGGGTCACATTATTAGTGGAAAATGACAAGGACCTGTCATCCAAACTCCTCACATCCATTACTGTAAAACAGTTGTTGTTATTTATTGCCTTTTGAGTATTGAGTATTTCTTCCAAGGTTCAGCAAGCCTTTAACTGCCCTCACTCATTATAAATCGATGTCTTCTCAGGTGCTGTGGAACCCTGATGCAGAGCAGGCCCTCTTAGCTTTAAACAGACTCCCCACCCACATTAGGCCTCCAAAATTGTGACCGTATCACCTCTGTTCTCCTTCACTATGTCCTGTAGCTGATTTTTCATGCATTCTTTTTTTATTTATTTTTGGGAGGTGGAAATTTTTGTGTAAAGACGAATCGGGTGCGTAACGGATGTTGGATGTTACTGCTGTAGTAGTCTTGTATTTTCAGCATGACTGAGGATGTGTTTCTACGCGGGTTTTTGATGCAATTTGGATGTTACCTTATCGACAACTGTTAATTTCATTTTTTATTATTTACAATTTTTTAAGAGAAAAAAAAAATGCTTGATGTGGTAAAAACAACAATTGGCTTCTTTAAGTGGAGCAAGCAGCTATTGTCACTCAACAAGATTGCGTGCTTTTGGGGCCATGACCATTATTACAGGTAAAACCAGCGGTTATAACTCAACCAGATTGTCGTTGCAGAAGTTGGGATCAAGTTTGGGATCAGGTTGTTTGATCGATTGCCCACAAACACCACTGGGTTGTGAGTCTTAGTAACCCTTTTATTACCAGTGTCCATATATCCATGACCATTATTACAGGTAAAACCAGCGGTTATAACTCAACCAGATTGTCGTTGCAGAAGTTGGGATCAAGTTTGGGATCAGGTTGTTTGATCGATTGCCCACAAACACCACTGGGTTGTGTGTCTTAGTAACCCTTTTATTACCAGTGTCCATATATCCAACAACAATAAGTAACCTATTATTCAAAATAGACAGCCTGGTGCCTGCAGACTGGCACCAGACGAAGCGGTCAACCCCGCCCTGGGAGAAGCTAACAGATCCAACTTACATAGATGCAATTGGGGTTCCCAGGGGGGTGCCTGACGAATATAAAATAGCAAATCAAATAGCAGCGGGATTAGAATCAACCTTGTGTTGGTGGTGTACGATTAATAAGAACGTAGACAGGATCAACTACATCCATTACAATGTTCAGAAATTAGGAAATTGGACACATGTCGGTTTTGAGGCCGTGCATGGACAATTATCCGCCACTTCCCTAATGGCTTTTCAGAACAGAATAGCGCTTGATATGCTCTTGGCTGAGAAAAATGGGGTTTTGCGCCGTGTTTGGAGAGCAATGCTGCTCGTTCATACCAAACAACACAGCTGCAGGAGGCAGTCTGACATTGGCCATTGACGGCCTGCGCACCCTCAACCGGAAGATGAAGGAGCATTCAGGGGTGGAAACTACGATGTGGGATTCCTGGATGAATGTATTCGGGAAATACAAAGCCCTAGTTCAATCTGTTTTAACATCTATGGCTGTATTGGCAGCAATTCTGACCTTGTGTGGATGTTGTTGTATTCCTTGTCTGCGCAGTCTTGTGAACCGTCTCATCACTACGGCCTTATCACCCAGGGAGGTTGATCCCACACAGTTATACCCGCTCTTGGAAAATAAAATCCACGATGAGGGCTTTGAGATGTCCATGGAGCCCAGTGACTTACAGTTGAGCCAACTGTTCTGAGAATCTATCTTCGAGAATTGAAGCAACATCCCTTTGAGTGTAAATGTATTGCTCAGTTTATGAACTAATAGTCGAAAATCCTACCGGAAGAGGTTATTAGGGAAGTACTATAGAAAAAAAAAAAAAAAAAAAAAGTTCAATATATGATAAACAGGGGGAAATATTGGGGGACATATGCTTGACTCATTATGTTTTAAATGTATTTTTTGTTGTTTTAATTCTGAATTTCCTGAATTTATCAGGCTTTTTTGTTGTTTTAATTCTGTATTTCCTGAATTTATCAGGCTTTTTGTTGTTTTAATACTGAACTTCCTATATTTATCAGGCAAGGTGCTGTTTGGATAAGGCTGGAAACGACGTTCGGAAATATGGTGACTTATGGTGATAGGATGGTAGAATATGGATCTCTCAGCAGACTTGAATCTGCTGATTCAAAGAAAAAAAAAAAAAAAAAAAAAGGAGCAGCGTTTTGAATCGGCAGGGTAGCATTTATTCTGTCCTCTCCTGAACAGCGACACCACGTTTTTGTTCTCTTGAATGCTTGGTTGGTTGCATTGTGGTTTCGATTCGGTGCGTCATGTGGCCTGTTCTCAGCACCGTACTACAGTCCCTATGTGGTCCAGAACGGCATTATCACTCTGTGTGATACTCACGATGTTTTCCTATTATTTTTGTTATTCTATACTCACGATTTTTTCTATTATTATTATTATTGTTGTTATTATTAAGAAAAAAAAAAAAAGATATATGTATATATATCACTATACTCACGATTTTTTCTATTATTATTGTTGTTATTATTAAGAAAAAAAAAAAAAAAAGAATTAGAAAAAGGTTTGCTACATGATAAACAGGGGGGAAATGTTGGAAAATGTATATAAGTTATCATGCTATTAACCTTTACTACCTTTTTGACATATATATCCCACATGTATTAAACTCTATTAATCCTTTTGACATATATATATATCTCGCATGCATTAAACTATATTAATCTTTTTAATATGCGCACTACATTGAATCATTAGTCTCTTCAGAAACTGGTGGGCTAAAGGCTGTTTACAGAACAGAATGACCGCGACTTGATAAGAGGAGGCCTGCAGCCGCGGAGAAGCAAGAAAAACAAGAAGACCTTGGCGATGGAGCGTCTACCAAAGAGACAACCCTACATGCAAATTATAAGCTTATTTGGTGTGATCCTGTGATGAATGTACCGCCCTATTATTGAATAAAAAGAGAGGAAGCGGAAGAGACGGCAGAGCTTTTTGGAGGCTGCTGTATTGGTCGTCTCTGATCGCTCTCCTTGCAAGTAAAAGAACTCAACTTCTTCGTGTCATTCTTCTCTGGTTTATAAGTGTTGGAACGGCGTACAACTCTAACAGCCGGTTAGCTCAGCTGGTTAGAGCGGGGTGCTAATAACGCCAAGGTCGTGGGTTCGATCTCTGTACTGGCCACGATTTGATTTTGGACCCCTGTACTCAGCTTGCCTTGTTGACAGGTCTTATGCA
Source organism: Denticeps clupeoides (assembly GCF_900700375.1). Classification (NCBI taxonomy): domain Eukaryota; kingdom Metazoa; phylum Chordata; class Actinopteri; order Clupeiformes; family Denticipitidae; genus Denticeps; species Denticeps clupeoides. The sequence goes on along the minus strand of NC_041720.1, from coordinate 6,711,221 downwards.
AACTGATTTGGATACATTCATCAACAGGTTGGGCTTTTTTGTGTGTGTAGCTCTACTGTGCTGTGCTGTGTGGTAAAAATTGGCTCAATTAAATAAATATGACCAATATGCAGAACGCCTACTTAAAAGAAAGTGACAAGTAATTCAGGCAAAACTATATGCAAGGACTAATCGGATGCTTTCGTTCCGTACCAAGTTTCTTGGATACAGAAGATGTCAATCATTTGTCCCTGACCGTCAAAGTCTTTAAACCAGCAAGGCCGTGGTGCTATTAACGCCAAAATAGTTTTTATCGACCCACTTACCCAGGTATAGTTGCCTGGTATTGTTGAGAGGTCTTACGCATGAAAATCAATGCAACTGATATTTCTGATTGATGGATTTGCTTGTGTCAAGCCCATTTTCATCGTACAGATGACATGCTTTTGGTTTTTGGCCAGTCGAACAAGGCAGAGGTGACGCTTTTTGATATTTGACACTATCAAGTAGAAAACCTTACAGGAAATTTGACTGAGGGCACATTATGAGGATATTGACAGTAGGGTTTTAGATCCGTAAGACAAATAGATTGAACATGCTTCATTTCTAATGTTAGTTACAGTGACTGAGGCAATTAGGCTTATTAAGTAGATACTAGCTAATGTAGTTAGTTGTGGTGTTAAGTAGCAGGCTAACGTATATTGCCCGGCTAGCTCAGTCGGTAGAGCATGAGACTCTTAATCTCAGGGTCATGGGTTCGAGCCCCACGTTGGGCGAACCTTTTTGGTGAAAAGATCCAATTATGGATGACATCAACAGAAAAACATTTGAATACATTTAGCAACAGATTGTACTTTAGCTAATGTAGTGTGCTGTCTGATAAAAATGTGCTCAATTGAAGAAAAATAATCCAAGTGAAAAAAAGAAGCATGGAAAAAACTGGAATCAATCTCGTCACCTCTGGCATGCTAAACAAGGTTTATACTACTTGAGCAAATTACCCAGGTGAAGCGGAACATGAAAGCAGGGATTAACACAGACTCTTTCATTTTGAGCCAAGACTCTTTGACACAGAAGCTGGATACATCGTGCAACAGATTGTACTTTTTTGTGCATTTTGCACTGCTGTGTGGTGTGGTAAAAATGTGCTTAATAATCCAAGTGAAAAAAAAAAAAGACCTAAAGGTGAGAAAGAAGATGTGCACGGATTAAACAGCTTTTTTTTTTTGTCAAGGCCGGTTAGCTCAGCTGGTTAGAGCGTGGTGCTAATAACGCCAAGGTCGCGGGTTCGATCCCCGTACTGCCCACGGTTTGATTTTGGTCCCCTGTACTCAGGTTGCCTTGTTGACAGGTCTTATGCAAACTGATTTGGATACATTCATCAACAGGTTGGGCTTTTTTGTGTGTGTAGCTCTACTGTGTTGTGCTGTGTGGTAAAAATTGGCTCAATTAAATAAATATGACCAATATGGAGAATGCGGGCATCGATCCCGCTACCTCTCGCATGCTAAGCGAGCGCTCTACCATTTGAGCTAATTCCCCTACTTAAAAGAAAGAGACAAGAAATTCAGGCAAAACTATATGCAAGGACTAATCGGATGCTTTCGTTCCGTACCAAGTTTCTTGGATACAGAAGATGTCAATCATTTGTCCCTGACCGTCAAAGTCTTTAAACCAGCAAGGCCGTGGTGCTATTAACACCAAAATAGTTTTTATCGACCCACTTACCCAGGTATAGTTGCCTGGTATTGTTGAGAGGTCTTACGCATGAAAATCAATGCAACTGATATTTCTGATTGATGGATTTGCTTGTGTCAAGCCCATTTTCATCGTACAGATGACATGCTTTTGGTTTTTGGCCTGTCGAACAAGGCAGAGGTGACGCTTTTTGATATTTGACACTATCAAGTAGAAATCCTTACAGGAAATTTGACTGAGGGCACATTATGAGGATATTGACAGTAGGGTTTTAGATCCGTAAGACAAATAGATTGAACATGCTTCATTTCTAATGTTAGTTACAGTGACTGAGGCAATTAGGCTTATTAAGTAGATACTAGCTAATGTAGTTAGTTGTGGTGTTAAGTATATTGCCTGGCTAGCTCAGTCGGTAGAGCATGAGACTCTTAATCTCAGGGTCGTGGGTTCGAGCCCCACGTTGGGCGAACCTTTTTGGTGAAAAGATCCAATTATGGATGACATCAACAGAAAAACATTTGAATACATTTAGCAACTGATTGTACTTTAGCTAATGTAGAGTGCTCTCTGATAAAAATGTGCTCAATTGTTGACAGGTCTTATGCAAACTGATTTGGATACATTCATCAACAGGTTAGGCTTTTTCGTGTGTGTAGCTCTACTGTGCTGTGCTGTGTGGTAAAAAATGGCTCAATTAAAGAAATATGACCAATATGGAGAATGCGGGCATCAATCCCGCTACCTCTCGCATGCTAAGCGAGCGCTCTACCATTTGAGCTAATTCCCCTACTTAAAAGAAAGAGACAAGAAATTCAGGCAAAACTATATGCAAGGACTAATCGGATGCTTTCGTTCCGTACCAAGATTCTTGGATACAGAAGATGTCAATCATTTGTCCCTGACCGTCAAAGTCTTTAAACCTGCAAGGCCGTGGTGCTATTAATGCCAAAAATAGTTTTTATCGACCCACTTACCCAGGTATAGTTGCCTGGTATTGTTGAGAGGTCTTAGGCATGGGAATCAATGCAACTGATATTTCTGATTGATGGATTTGCTTGTGTCAAGCCCATTTTCATCATACAGATGACATGCTTTTGGTTTTTGGCCTGTCGAACAAGGCAGAGGTGACGCTTTTTGATATTTGACACTATCAAGTAGAAAACCTTACAGGAAATTTGACTGAGGGCACATTATGAGGATATTGACAGTAGGGTTTTAGATCCGTAAGACAAATAGATTGAACATGCTTCATTTCTAATGTTAGTTACAGTGACTCAGGCAAATAGGCTTATTAAGTAGATACTATCTAATGTAGTTAGTTGTGGTGTTAAGTAGCAGGCTAGCGTATATTGCCCGGCTAGCTCAGTCGGTAGAGCATGAGACTCTTAATCTCAGGGTCGTGGGTTCGAGCCCCACGTTGGGCGAACCTTTTTGGTGAAAAGATCCAATTATGGATGACATCAACAGAAAAACATTTGAATACACTTAGCAACAGATTGTACTTTAGCTAATGTAGTGTGCTGTCTGATAAAAATGTGCTCAATTGAAGAAAAATAATCCAAGTAAAAAAAAAAGAAGCATGGAAAAAACTGGAATCAATCTCGTCACCTCTGGCATGCTAAACAAGGCTTATACTACTTGAGCAAATTAACCAGGTGAAGCGTAATATGAAAGCAGGGATTAACACAGACTCTTTCATTTTGAGCTAAGACTCTTTGACACAGAAGCTGGATACATCGTGCAACAGATTGTACTTTTTTGTGCATTTTGCACTGCTGTGTGGTGTGGTAAAAATGTGCTTAATAATCCAAGTGAAAAAAAAAACAGAACTAAAGGTGAGAAAGAAGATGTGCACAGATTAAACAGCTGTTTTTGTCAAGGCCGGTTAGCTCAGCTGGTTAGAGCGTGGTGCTGATAACGCCAAGGTTGCGGGTTCGATCCCCGTACTGGCCACGATTTGATTTTGGTCCCCTGTACTCAGGTTGCCTTGTTGACAGGTCTTATGCAAACTGATTTGGATACATTCATCAACAGGTTGGGCTTTTTTGTGTGTGTAGCTCTACTGTGCTGTGCTGTGTGGTAAAAATTGGCTCAATTAAATAAATATGACCAATATGCAGAATGCGGGCATCGATCCCGCTACCTCTCGAATGCTAAGCGAGCGCTCTACCATTTGAGCTAATTCCCCTACTTAGAAGAAAGAGACAAGAAATTCAGGCAAAACTATATGCAAGGACTAATCGGATGCTTTCGTTCCGTACCAAGTTTCTTGGATACAGAAGATGTCAATCATTTGTCCCTGACCGTCAAAGTCTTTAAACCTGCAAGGCCGTGGTGCTATTAATGCCAAAAATAGTTTTTATCGACCCACTTACCCAGGTATAGTTGCCTGGTATTGTTGAGAGGTCTTAGGCATGGGAATCAATGCAACTGATATTTCTGATTGATGGATTTGCTTGTGTCAAGCCCATTTTCATCATACAGATGACATGCTTTTGGTTTTTGGCCTGTCGAACAAGGCAGAGGTGACGCTTTTTGATATTTGACACTATCAAGTAGAAAACCTTACAGGAAATTTGACTGAGGGCACATTATGAGGATATTGACAGTAGGGTTTTAGATCCGTAAGACAAATAGATTGAACATGCTTCATTTCTAATATTAGTTACAGTGACTCAGGCAAATAGGCTTATTAAGTAGATACTAGCTAATGTAGTTAGTTGGCTAGCTCAGTCGGTAGAGCATGAGACTGTTAATCGCAGGGTCGTGGGTTCGAGCCCCACGTTGGGCGAACCTTTTAGGTGAAAAGATCCAATTATGGATGACATCAACAGAAAAACATTTGAATACATTTAGCAACAGATTGTACTTTAGCTAATGTAGTGTGCTGTCTGATAAAAATGTGCTCAATTGAAGAAAAATAATCCAAGTGAAAAAAAGAAGCATGGAAAAAACTGGAATCAATCTCGTTACTTCTGGCATGCTAAAAAAGGTTTATACTACTTGAGCAAATTACCCAGGTGAAGCGTAACATGAAAGCAGGGATTAACACAGACTGTTTCATTTTGAGCCAAGACTCCTTGACACAGAAGCTGGATACATCGTGCAACAGATTGTACTTTTTTGTGCATTTTGCACTGCTGTGTGGTGTGGTAAAAATGTGCTTAATAATCCAAGTGAAAAAAAAAACAGACCTAAAGATGAGAAAGAAGATGAGCACGGATTAAAAAGCTTTTTTTTTTTGTCAAGGCTGGTTAGCTCAGCTGGTTAGAGCGTGGTGCTAATAACGCCAAAGTCGTGGGTTCGATCCCCGTACTGGCTACGATTTGATTTTGGACCCCTGTACTCAGGTTGCCTTGTTGACAGGTCTTATGCAAACTGATTTGGATACATTCATCAACAGGTTGGGCTTTTTTGTGTGTGTAGCTCTACTGTGCTGTGCTGTGTGGTAAAAATTGGCTCAATTAAATAAATATGACCAATATGCAGAATGCGGGCATCGATACCGCTACCTCTCGAATGCTAAGCGAGCGCTCTACCATTTGAGCTAATTCCCCTACTTAGAAGAAAGAGACAAGAAATTCAGGCAAAACTATATGCAAGGACTAATCGGATGCTTTCGTTCCGTACCAAGTTTCTTGGATACAGAAGATGTCAATCATTTGTCCCTGACCGTCAAAGTCTTTAAACCTGCAAGGCCGTGGTGCTATTAATGCCAAAAATAGTTTTTATCGACCCACTTACCCAGGTATAGTTGCCTGGTATTGTTGAGAGGTCTTAGGCATGGGAATCAATGCAACTGATATTTCTGATTGATGGATTTGCTTGTGTCAAGCCCATTTTCATCATACAGATGACATGCTTTTGGTTTTTTGGCCTGTCGAACAAGGCAGAGGTGACGCTTTTTGATATTTGACACTATCAAGTAGAAAACCTTACAGGAAATTTGACTGAGGGCACATTATGAGGATATTGACAGTAGGGTTTTAGATCCGTAAGACAAATAGATTGAACATGCTTCATTTCTAATATTAGTTACAGTGACTCAGGCAAATAGGCTTATTAAGTAGATACTAGCTAATGTAGTTAGTTGGCTAGCTCAGTCGGTAGAGCATGAGACTGTTAATCGCAGGGTCGTGGGTTCGAGCCCCACGTTGGGCGAACCTTTTAGGTGAAAAGATCCAATTATGGATGACATCAACAGAAAAACATTTGAATACATTAGCAACAGATTGTACTTTAGCTAATGTAGTGTGCTGTCTGATAAAAATGTGCTCAATTGAAGAAAAATAATCCAAGTGAAAAAAAGAAGCATGGAAAAAACTGGAATCAATCTCGTTACTTCTGGCATGCTAAAAAAGGTTTATACTACTTGAGCAAATTACCCAGGTGAAGCGTAACATGAAAGCAGGGATTAACACAGACTGTTTCATTTGAGCCAAGACTCCTTGACACAGAAGCTGGGATACATCGTGCAACAGATTGTACTTTTTTGTGCATTTTGCACTGCTGTGTGGTGTGGTAAAATGTGCTTAATAATCCAAGTGAAAAAAAAAACAGACCTAAAGATGAGAAAGAAGATGAGCACGGATTAAAAAGCTTTTTTTTTTGTCAAGGCTGGTTAGCTCAGCTGGTTAGAGCGTGGTGCTAATAACGCCAAAGTCGTGGGTTCGATCCCCGTACTGGCTACGATTTGATTTTGGACCCCTGTACTCGGGTTGCCTTGTTGACAGGTCTTATTCAAACTGATTTGGATACATTCATCAACAGGTTGGGCTTTTTCGTGTGTGTAGCTCTACTGTGCTGTGCTGTGTGGTAAAAATTGGCTCAATTAATGAAATTTGACCAATATGGAGAATGCGGGCATCGATCCCGCTACCTCTCGCATGCTAAGCGAGCGCTCTACCAATTGAGCTAATTCCCCTACTTAAAAGAAAGAGACAAGAAATTCAGGCAAACCTATAGTCAAGGACTAATCGGATGCTTTCGTTCCGTACCAAGATTCTTGGATACAGAAGATGTCAATCATTTGTCCCTGACCGTCTAAGTCTTTAAACTAGCAAGGCTGTGGTGCTATTAACGCCAAAAATAGTTTTTATCGACCCACTTACCCAGGTATAGTTGCCTGGTATTGTTGAGAGGTCTTACGCATGGGAATCAATGCAACTGATATTTTTGATTGATGGATTGGCTTGTGTCAAGCCCATTTTCATCATACAGATGATATGCTTTTGGTTTTTTGGCCTGTCGAACAAGGCAGAGGTGACGCTTTTGATATTTGACACTATCAAGTAGAAAACCTTACAGGAAATTTGACTGAGGGCACATTATGAGGATATTGACAGTAGGGTCTTAGATCCGTAAGACAAATAGATTGAACATGCTTCATTTCTAATGTTAGTTACAGTGACTGAGGCAATTAGGCTTATTAAGTAGATACTAGCTAATGTAGTTAGTTGTGGTGTTAAGTAGCAGGCTTGCGTATAATGCCCGGCTAGCTCAGTCGGTAGAGCATGAGACTCTTAATCTCAGGGTCGTGGGTTCGAGCCCCACGTTGGGCGAACCTTTTTGGTGAAAAGATCCAATTATGGATGACATCAACAGAAAAACATTTGAATACATTTAGCAACAGATTGTACTTTAGCTAATGTAGTGTGCTGTCTGATAAAAATGTGCTCAATTGAAGAAAAATAATCCAAGTGAAAAAAAGAAGCATGGAAAAAACTGGAATCAATCTCGTCACCTCTGGCATGCTAAACAAGGCTTATACTACTTGAGCAAATTACCCAGGTGAAGCGTAACATGAAAGCAGGGATTAACACAGACTCTTTCATTTTGAGCCAAGACTCTTTGACACAGAAGCTGGATACATCGTGCAACAGATTGTACTTTTTTGTGCATTTTGCACTGCTGTGTGGTGTGGTAAAAATGTGCTTAATAATCCAAGTGAAAAAAAAAAACAGACCTAAAGATGAGAAAGAAGATGAGCACGGATTAAAAAGCTTTTTTATCAAGGCCGGTTAGCTCAGCTGGTTAGAGCGTGGTGCTAATAACGCCAAGGTCGCGGGTTCGATCCCCGTACTGGCCACAATTTTATTTTGGACCCCTGTACTCAGGTTGCCTTGTTGACAGGTCTTATGCAAACTGATTTGGATACATTCATCAACAGGTTGGGCTTTTTCGTGTGTGTAGCTCTACTGTGCTGTGCTGTGTGGTAAAAATTGGCTCAATTAAAGAAATATGACCAATATGAGAATGCGGGTCATCGATCCCGCTACCTCTCGCATGCTAAGCTAACGCTCTACCATTTGAGCTAATTCCCCTACTTAAAAGAAAGAGACAAGAAATTCAGGCAAAACTATAGGCAAGGACTAATCGGATGCTTTCGTTCCGTACCAAGATTCTTGGATACAGAAGATGTCAATCATTTGTCCCTGACCGTCAAAGTCTTTAAACCAGCAAGGCTGTGGTGCTATTAACGCCAAAAATATTTTTTATCGACCCACTTAGCCAGGTATAGTTGCCTGGAATTGTTGAGAGGTCTTACGCATGGGATCAATGCAACTGATATTTCTGATTGATGGATTTGCTTGTGTCAAGCCCATTTTCATCATACAGATGACATGCTTTTGGTTTTTGGCCTGTCGAACAAGGCAGAGGTGACGCTTTTTGATATTTGACACTATCAAGTAGAAAACCTTACAGGAAATTGACTGAGGGCACATTATGAGGATATTGACAGTAGGGTCTTAGGATCCGTAAGACAAATAGATTGAACATGCTTCATTTCTAATGTTAGTTACAGTCACTGAGGCAATTAGGCTTATTAAGTAGATACTAGCTAATGTAGTTAGTTGTGGTGTTAAGTAGCAGGCTTGCGTGTATTGCCTGGCTAGCTCAGTCGGTAGAGCATGAGACTCTTAATCTCAGGGTCGTGGGTTCGAGCCCCACGGTGGGCGAACCTTTTTGGTGAAAGATCCAATTATGGATGACATCAAAGAAAAACATTTGAATACATTTAGCAACAGATTGTACTTTAGCTAATGTAGTGTGCTGTCTGATAAAAATGAGCTCAATTGAAGAAAAATAATCCAAGTGAAAAAAAGAAGCATGGACAAAACTGGAATCAATCTCGTCACCTCTTGCATGCTAAACAAGGCTTATACTACTTAACATTACCCAGGTGAAGCGTAACATGAAAGCAGGAATTAACACAGACTCTTTCATTTTGAGCCAAGACTCTTTGACACAGAAGCTGGATACATCGTGCAACAGATTGTACTTTTTTGTGCATTTTGCACTGCTGTGTGGTGTGGTAAAAATGTTCTTAATAATCCAAGGGAAAAAAAAAAACAGACCTAAAGATGAGAAAGAAGATGAGCACGGATTAAAAAGCTTTTTTATCAAGGCCGGTTAGCTCAGCTGGTTAGAGCGTGGTGCTAATAACGCCAAGGTCGCGTGTTCGATCCCCGTACTGGCCAAAATTTATTTTGGACCCCTGTACTCAGGTTGCCTTGTTGACAGGTCTTATGCAAACTGATTTGGATACATTCATCAACAGGTTGGGCTTTTTCTTGTGTGTAGCTCTACTGTGCTGTGCTGTGTGGTAAAAATTGGCTCAATTAAGGAAATATGACCAATATGGAGAATGCGGGTATCGATCCCGCTACCTCTCGCATGCTAAGCGAGCGCTCTACCATTTGAGCTAATTCCCCTACTTAAAAGAAAGAGACAAGAAATTCAGGCAAAACTATAGGCAAGGACTAATCGGATGCTTTCGTTCCGTACCAAGATTCATGGATACAGAAGATGTCAATCATTTGTCCCTGACCGTCAAAGTCTTTAAACCAGCAAGGCCGTGGTGCTATTAACGGCAAAAATAGTTTTTATCGACCGACTTACCCAGGTATAGTTGCCTGGTATTGTTGAGAGGTCTTACGCATGGGAATCAATGCAACTGATATTTCTGATTGATGGATTTGCTTGTGTCAAGCCCATTTCATCATACAGATGACATGCTTTTGGTTTTTGGCCTGTCGAACAAGGCAGAGGTGACGCTTTTTGATATTTGACACTATCAAGTAGAAAACCTTACAGGAAATTTGACTGAGGGCACATTATGAGGATATTGACAGTAGGGTCTTAGATCCGTAAGACAAATAGATTGAACATGCTTCATTTCTAATGTTAATTACAGTGACTGAGGCAATTAGGCTTATTAAGTAGATACTAGCTAAAGTAGTTTGTTGTGGTTATAAGTAGCAGGCTTGCGTATAATGCCCGGCTAGCTCAGTCGGTAGAGCATGAGACTCTTAATCTCAGGGTCGTGGGTTCGAGCCCCACGTTGGGCGAACCTTTTTGGTGAAAAGATCCAATTATGGATGACATCAACAGAAAAACATTTGAATACATTTAGCAACAGATTGTACTTTAGCTAATGTAGTGTGCTGTCTGATAAAAAATGAGCTCAATTGAAGAAAAATAATCCAAGTGAAAAAAAGAAGCAATGGACAAAACTGGAATCAATCTCGTCACCTCTTGCATGCTAAACAAGGCTTATACTACTTAAATTACCCAGGTGAAGCCTAACATGAAAGCAGGGAATTAACACAGACTCTTTCATTTTGAGCCAAGACTCTTTGACACAGAAGTGGATACATGTGCAACAGATTGTACTTTTTTTGTGCATTTTGCACTGCTGTGTGGTGTGGTAAAAATGTGCTTAATAATCCAAGTGAAAAAAAAAAACAGACCTAAAGATGAGAAAGAAGATGAGCACGGATTAAAAAGCTTTTTTTTTTTTGTCAAGGCTGGTTAGCTCAGCTGGTTAGAGCGTGGTGCTAATAACGCCAAAGTCGTGGGTTCGATCCCCGTACTGGCTACGATTTGATTT
>NC_041720.1:6630770-6700395 GCF_900700375.1 Denticeps clupeoides | reverse complement strand
AGCAACTCTGTAAGACAGATTGTGGTTTAAACAGAGTCTCTAGAGAGCACGAAACATACCCAAGTGGCATGCCTCTAAACAGTTGTGGTTCGGTCCTGGGTGATGAGCAGCAGAGTCGCACGGACGTCTGGGCCCAACCCAGAGGCATGGAGAACCATCTCTGCTACTTACTTTTTGAATTGGAATTGTTTGTTACATGGAATTGACACAACATCATGAACTAATGCATTGTTTTTTGAAAAACCCTAAACTCATTTCTCGTCCCGTTCACATTTAGGCTCATCACTAATTCTGTTGCACATTGTGGTCTGGACTGTGTGCAATCATTCAACCACAGTTTCTCCTTTAGTTATTATTTGAGTCTACTGAGATCTAAAAAGTCTTGCTTTGAACCAAGTACCCATTGTTAGACGTGTAGGCCGTTGTTACTATAAAGTGCTATAAAGTTCAAATATGGAGTGAAAAGTGCAATAAAAGCCTCTTTGTCTTCTAAAACAACGACGACAATCCCAGCCAGTCATTATCACCCAACCCCACTAACATTGTGAGCTCCAGTGGCCTAATGGAAAAGGCACTGGTCTCCATAGATAGGGATTGGAGAATCAACTGCCATGAAGACTGATGAGCAGCAGAGTGGCGCAGCGGAAGCGTGCTGGGCCCATAACCCAGAGGTCGATGGATCGAAACCATCCTCTGCTACTTTGTTGTTTTTTCATTGGACTTATGCATTGTTATTGCATTGTTTAGACACAACGTCATGAACTAGCGCATTGTGTTTAAAAAACTCCAAACTCATTTCTCATCCCATTGAAGATAATGCTCATAACTCACATTGTTGCACATTGTGGTCTGGACTGTGGGATATAGACATTAGAAATCGGTATATCTCTATGACTGGCAGTACTGATATGATCCAAGCAACTCTGTACATGCCACTGAGTTGTGTTTTTAAACAGAGACTCATAGCTAGAGCTATGAATTAGCATACTGCCAGCCCATTGTGACTGAAAGATGCCTCCAAAGTAACAAAAGAAATTACTATTAAAATTATAGTATAGTTAAAGAACAAGCAAAATCTAAAGATTGGTGAAACATTAGTAGGTTAACAAGAGGACAAAGTGACCAAACATGAGATGAATTAGGTACAGAAATGTGAAAGGGCAAACAATTCAAACACAGTTTGTTGTCTAGGCATTGTAAGCCCTAGTGGCCTAATGGATAAGGCACTGGCCTCCTAAGCCAGGGATTGTGGGTTCGAGTCCCATCTAGGGTGATGAGCAGCAGAGTGGCGCAGCGGAAGCGTGCTGGGCCCATAACCCAGAGGTCGATGGATCGAAACCATCCTCTGCTAATTTACTATTTTTGAATTGGAATTGTTTGTTACATGGAATTGACACAACATCATGAACTAATGCATTGTTTTTTGAAAAACCCTAAGCTCATTTCTCGTCCTGTTCACATTTAGGCTCATCACTAATTCTGTTGCACATTGTGGTCTGGACTGTGTGCAATCATTCAACCACAGTTTCTCCTTTAGTTATTATTTGAGTCTACTGAGATCTAAAAAGTCTTGCTTTGAACCAAGTACCCATTGTTAGACGTGTAGGCCGTTGTTACTATAAAGTGCTATAAAGTTCAAATATGGAGTGAAAAGTGCAATAAAAGGCTCTTTGTCTTCTAAAACAACGACGACAATCCCAGCCAGTCATTATCACCCAACCCCACTAACATTGTGAGCTCCAGTGGCCTAATGGAAAAGGCACTGGTCTCCATAGATAGGGATTGGAGATTCAACTGCCATGAAGACTGATGAGCAGCAGAGTGGCGCAGCGGAAGCGTGCTGGGCCCATAACCCAGAGGTCGATGGATCGAAACCATCCTCTGCTAGTTTGTTGTTTTTTCATTGGACTTATGCATTGTTATTGCATTGTTTAGACACAACGTCATGAACTAGCGCATTGTGTTTAAAAAACTCCAAACTCATTTCTCATCCCATTGAAGATAATGCTCATAACTCACATTGTTGCACATTGTGGTCTGGACTGTGGGATATAGACATTAGAAATCGGTATATCTCTATGACTGGCAGTACTGATATGATCCAAGCAACTCTGTACATGCCACTGAGTTGTGTTTTTAAACAGAGACTCATAGCTAGAGCTATGAATTAGCATACTGCCAGCCCATTGTGACTGAAAGATGCCTCCAAAGTAACAAAAGAAATTACTATTAAAATTATAGTATAGTTAAAGAACAAGCAAAATCTAAAGATTGGTGAATCATTAGTAGGTTAACAAGAGGACAAAGTGACCAAACATGAGATGAATTAGGTACAGAAATGTGAAAGGGCAAACAATTCAAACACAGTTTGTTGTCTAGGCATTGTAAGCCCTAGTGGCCTAATGGATAAGGCACTGGCCTCCTAAGCCAGGGATTGTGGGTTCGAGTCCCATCTAGGGTGATGAGCAGCAGAGTGGCGCAGCGGAAGCGTGCTGGGCCCATAACCCAGAGGTCGATGGATCGAAACCATCCTCTGCTACTTTACTACTTTTGAATTGGAATTGTTTGTTACATGGAATTGACACAACATCATGAACTAATGCATTGTTTTTTGAAAAACCCTAAACTCATTTCTCGTCCTGTTCACATTTAGGCTCATCACTAATTCTGTTGCACATTGTGGTCTGGACTGTGTGCAATCATTCAACCACAGTTTCTCCTTTAGTTATTATTTGAGTCTACTGAGATCTAAAAAGTCTTGCTTTGAACCAAGTACCCATTGTTAGACGTGTAGGCCATTGTTACTATAAAGTGCTATAAAGTTCAAATATGGAGTGAAAAGTGCAATAAAAGGCTCTTTGTCTTCTAAAACAACGACGACAATCCCAGCCAGTCATTATCACCCAACCCCACTAACATTGTGAGCTCCAGTGGCCTAATGGAAAAGGCACTGGTCTCCATAGATAGGGATTGGAGAATTCAACTGCCATGAAGACTGATGAGCAGCAGAGTGGCGCAGCGGAAGCGTGCTGGGCCCATAACCCAGAGGTCGATGGATCGAAACCATCCTCTGCTAGTTTGTTGTTTTTTCATTGGACTTATGCATTGTTATTGCATTGTTTAGACACAACGTCATGAACTAGCGCATTGTGTTTAAAAAACTCCAAACTCATTTCTCATCCCATTGAAGATAATGCTCATAACTCACATTGTTGCACATTGTGGTCTGGACTGTGGGATATAGACATTAGAAATCGGTATATCTCTATGACTGGCAGTACTGATATGATCCAAGCAACTCTGTACATGCCACTGAGTTGTGTTTTTAAACAGAGACTCATAGCTAGAGCTATGAATTAGCATACTGCCAGCCCATTGTGACTGAAAGATGCCTCCAAAGTAACAAAAGAAATTACTATTAAAATTATAGTATAGTTAAAGAACAAGCAAAATCTAAAGATTGGTGAAACATTAGTAGGTTAACAAGAGGACAAAGTGACCAAACATGAGATGAATTAGGTACAGAAATGTGAAAGGGCAAACAATTCAAACACAGTTTGTTGTCTAGGCATTGTAAGCCCTAGTGGCCTAATGGATAAGGCACTGGCCTCCTAAGCCAGGGATTGTGGGTTCGAGTCCCATCTAGGGTGATGAGCAGCAGAGTGGCGCAGCGGAAGCGTGCTGGGCCCATAACCCAGAGGTCGATGGATCGAAACCATCCTCTGCTACTTTACTACTTTTGAATTGGAATTGTTTGTTACATGGAATTGACACAACATCATGAACTAATGCATTGTTTTTTGAAAAACCCTAAACTCATTTCTCGTCCCGTTCACATTTAGGCTCATCACTAATTCTGTTGCACATTGTGGTCTGGACTGTGTGCAATCATTCAACCACAGTTTCTCCTTTAGTTATTATTTGAGTCTACTGAGATCTAAAAAGTCTTGCTTTGAACCAAGTACCCATTGTTAGACGTGTAGGCCGTTGTTACTATAAAGTGCTATAAAGTTCAAATATGGAGTGAAAAGTGCAATAAAAGCCTCTTTGTCTTCTAAAACAACGACGACAATCCCAGCCAGTCATTATCACCCAACCCCACTAACATTGTGAGCTCCAGTGGCCTAATGGAAAAGGCACTGGTCTCCATAGATAGGGATTGGAGAATCAACTGCCATGAAGACTGATGAGCAGCAGAGTGGCGCAGCGGAAGCGTGCTGGGCCCATAACCCAGAGGTCGATGGATCGAAACCATCCTCTGCTACTTTGTTGTTTTTTCATTGGACTTATGCATTGTTATTGCATTGTTTAGACACAACGTCATGAACTAGCGCATTGTGTTTAAAAAACTCCAAACTCATTTCTCATCCCATTGAAGATAATGCTCATAACTCACATTGTTGCACATTGTGGTCTGGACTGTGGGATATAGACATTAGAAATCGGTATATCTCTATGACTGGCAGTACTGATATGATCCAAGCAACTCTGTACATGCCACTGAGTTGTGTTTTTAAACAGAGACTCATAGCTAGAGCTATGAATTAGCATACTGCCAGCCCATTGTGACTGAAAGATGCCTCCAAAGTAACAAAAGAAATTACTATTAAAATTATAGTATAGTTAAAGAACAAGCAAAATCTAAAGATTGGTGAAACATTAGTAGGTTAACAAGAGGACAAAGTGACCAAACATGAGATGAATTAGGTACAGAAATGTGAAAGGGCAAACAATTCAAACACAGTTTGTTGTCTAGGCATTGTAAGCCCTAGTGGCCTAATGGATAAGGCACTGGCCTCCTAAGCCAGGGATTGTGGGTTCGAGTCCCATCTAGGGTGATGAGCAGCAGAGTGGCGCAGCGGAAGCGTGCTGGGCCCATAACCCAGAGGTCGATGGATCGAAACCATCCTCTGCTAATTTACTATTTTTGAATTGGAATTGTTTGTTACATGGAATTGACACAACATCATGAACTAATGCATTGTTTTTTGAAAAACCCTAAGCTCATTTCTCGTCCTGTTCACATTTAGGCTCATCACTAATTCTGTTGCACATTGTGGTCTGGACTGTGTGCAATCATTCAACCACAGTTTCTCCTTTAGTTATTATTTGAGTCTACTGAGATCTAAAAAGTCTTGCTTTGAACCAAGTACCCATTGTTAGACGTGTAGGCCGTTGTTACTATAAAGTGCTATAAAGTTCAAATATGGAGTGAAAAGTGCAATAAAAGGCTCTTTGTCTTCTAAAACAACGACGACAATCCCAGCCAGTCATTATCACCCAACCCCACTAACATTGTGAGCTCCAGTGGCCTAATGGAAAAGGCACTGGTCTCCATAGATAGGGATTGGAGATTCAACTGCCATGAAGACTGATGAGCAGCAGAGTGGCGCAGCGGAAGCGTGCTGGGCCCATAACCCAGAGGTCGATGGATCGAAACCATCCTCTGCTAGTTTGTTGTTTTTTCATTGGACTTATGCATTGTTATTGCATTGTTTAGACACAACGTCATGAACTAGCGCATTGTGTTTAAAAAACTCCAAACTCATTTCTCATCCCATTGAAGATAATGCTCATAACTCACATTGTTGCACATTGTGGTCTGGACTGTGGGATATAGACATTAGAAATCGGTATATCTCTATGACTGGCAGTACTGATATGATCCAAGCAACTCTGTACATGCCACTGAGTTGTGTTTTTAAACAGAGACTCATAGCTAGAGCTATGAATTAGCATACTGCCAGCCCATTGTGACTGAAAGATGCCTCCAAAGTAACAAAAGAAATTACTATTAAAATTATAGTATAGTTAAAGAACAAGCAAAATCTAAAGATTGGTGAATCATTAGTAGGTTAACAAGAGGACAAAGTGACCAAACATGAGATGAATTAGGTACAGAAATGTGAAAGGGCAAACAATTCAAACACAGTTTGTTGTCTAGGCATTGTAAGCCCTAGTGGCCTAATGGATAAGGCACTGGCCTCCTAAGCCAGGGATTGTGGGTTCGAGTCCCATCTAGGGTGATGAGCAGCAGAGTGGCGCAGCGGAAGCGTGCTGGGCCCATAACCCAGAGGTCGATGGATCGAAACCATCCTCTGCTAATTTACTATTTTTGAATTGGAATTGTTTGTTACATGGAATTGACACAACATCATGAACTAATGCATTGTTTTTTGAAAAACCCTAAACTCATTTCTCGTCCTGTTCACATTTAGGCTCATCACTAATTCTGTTGCACATTGTGGTCTGGACTGTGTGCAATCATTCAACCACAGTTTCTCCTTTAGTTATTATTTGAGTCTACTGAGATCTAAAAAGTCTTGCTTTGAACCAAGTACCCATTGTTAGACGTGTAGGCCGTTGTTACTATAAAGTGCTATAAAGTTCAAATATGGAGTGAAAAGTGCAATAAAAGCCTCTTTGTCTTCTAAAACAACGACGACAATCCCAGCCAGTCATTATCACCCAACCCCACTAACATTGTGAGCTCCAGTGGCCTAATGGAAAAGGCACTGGTCTCCATAGATAGGGATTGGAGATTCAACTGCCATGAAGACTGATGAGCAGCAGAGTGGCGCAGCGGAAGCGTGCTGGGCCCATAACCCAGAGGTCGATGGATCGAAACCATCCTCTGCTACTTTGTTGTTTTTTCATTGGACTTATGCATTGTTATTGCATTGTTTAGACACAACGTCATGAACTAGCGCATTGTGTTTAAAAAACTCCAAACTCATTTCTCATCCCATTGAAGATAATGCTCATAACTCACATTGTTGCACATTGTGGTCTGGACTGTGGGATATAGACATTAGAAATCGGTATATCTCTATGACTGGCAGTACTGATATGATCCAAGCAACTCTGTACATGCCACTGAGTTGTGTTTTTAAACAGAGACTCATAGCTAGAGCTATGAATTAGCATACTGCCAGCCCATTGTGACTGAAAGATGCCTCCAAAGTAACAAAAGAAATTACTATTAAAATTATAGTATAGTTAAAGAACAAGCAAAATCTAAAGATTGGTGAATCATTAGTAGGTTAACAAGAGGACAAAGTGACCAAACATGAGATGAATTAGGTACAGAAATGTGAAAGGGCAAACAATTCAAACACAGTTTGTTGTCTAGGCATTGTAAGCCCTAGTGGCCTAATGGATAAGGCACTGGCCTCCTAAGCCAGGGATTGTGGGTTCGAGTCCCATCTAGGGTGATGAGCAGCAGAGTGGCGCAGCGGAAGCGTGCTGGGCCCATAACCCAGAGGTCGATGGATCGAAACCATCCTCTGCTAATTTACTACTTTTGAATTGGAATTGTTTGTTACATGGAATTGACACAACATCATGAACTAATGCATTGTTTTTTGAAAAACCCTAAGCTCATTTCTTGTCCTGTTCACATTTAGGCTCATCACTAATTCTGTTGCACATTGTGGTCTGGACTGTGTGCAATCATTCAACCACAGTTTCTCCTTTAGTTATTATTTGAGTCTACTGAGATCTAAAAAGTCTTGCTTTGAACCAAGTACCCATTGTTAGACGTGTAGGCCGTTGTTACTATAAAGTGCTATAAAGTTCAAATATGGAGTGAAAAGTGCAATAAAAGCCTCTTTGTCTTCTAAAACAACGACGACAATCCCAGCCAGTCATTATCACCCAACCCCACTAACATTGTGAGCTCCAGTGGCCTAATGGAAAAGGCACTGGTCTCCATAGATAGGGATTGGAGAATCAACTGCCATGAAGACTGATGAGCAGCAGAGTGGCGCAGCGGAAGCGTGCTGGGCCCATAACCCAGAGGTCGATGGATCGAAACCATCCTCTGCTACTTTGTTGTTTTTTCATTGGACTTATGCATTGTTATTGCATTGTTTAGACACAACGTCATGAACTAGCGCATTGTGTTTAAAAAACTCCAAACTCATTTCTCATCCCATTGAAGATAATGCTCATAACTCACATTGTTGCACATTGTGGTCTGGACTGTGGGATATAGACATTAGAAATCGGTATATCTCTATGACTGGCAGTACTGATATGATCCAAGCAACTCTGTACATGCCACTGAGTTGTGTTTTTAAACAGAGACTCATAGCTAGAGCTATGAATTAGCATACTGCCAGCCCATTGTGACTGAAAGATGCCTCCAAAGTAACAAAAGAAATTACTATTAAAATTATAGTATAGTTAAAGAACAAGCAAAATCTAAAGATTGGTGAAACATTAGTAGGTTAACAAGAGGACAAAGTGACCAAACATGAGATGAATTAGGTACAGAAATGTGAAAGGGCAAACAATTCAAACACAGTTTGTTGTCTAGGCATTGTAAGCCCTGGTGGCCTAATGGATAAGGCACTGGCCTCCTAAGCCAGGGATTGTGGGTTCGAGTCCCATCTAGGGTGATGAGCAGCAGAGTGGCGCAGCGGAAGCGTGCTGGGCCCATAACCCAGAGGTCGATGGATCGAAACCATCCTCTGCTAATTTACTATTTTTGAATTGGAATTGTTTGTTACATGGAATTGACACAACATCATGAACTAATGCATTGTTTTTTGAAAAACCCTAAACTCATTTCTCGTCCTGTTCACATTTAGGCTCATCACTAATTCTGTTGCACATTGTGGTCTGGACTGTGTGCAATCATTCAACCACAGTTTCTCCTTTAGTTATTATTTGAGTCTACTGAGATCTAAAAAGTCTTGCTTTGAACCAAGTACCCATTGTTAGACGTGTAGGCCGTTGTTACTATAAAGTGCTATAAAGTTCAAATATGGAGTGAAAAGTGCAATAAAAGCCTCTTTGTCTTCTAAAACAACGACGACAATCCCAGCCAGTCATTATCACCCAACCCCACTAACATTGTGAGCTCCAGTGGCCTAATGGAAAAGGCACTGGTCTCCATAGATAGGGATTGGAGAATTCAACTGCCATGAAGACTGATGAGCAGCAGAGTGGCGCAGCGGAAGCGTGCTGGGCCCATAACCCAGAGGTCGATGGATCGAAACCATCCTCTGCTAGTTTGTTGTTTTTTCATTGGACTTATGCATTGTTATTGCATTGTTTAGACACAACGTCATGAACTAGCGCATTGTGTTTAAAAAACTCCAAACTCATTTCTCATCCCATTGAAGATAATGCTCATAACTCACATTGTTGCACATTGTGGTCTGGACTGTGGGATATAGACATTAGAAATCGGTATATCTCTATGACTGGCAGTACTGATATGATCCAAGCAACTCTGTACATGCCACTGAGTTGTGTTTTTAAACAGAGACTCATAGCTAGAGCTATGAATTAGCATACTGCCAGCCCATTGTGACTGAAAGATGCCTCCAAAGTAACAAAAGAAATTACTATTAAAATTATAGTATAGTTAAAGAACAAGCAAAATCTAAAGATTGGTGAAACATTAGTAGGTTAACAAGAGGACAAAGTGACCAAACATGAGATGAATTAGGTACAGAAATGTGAAAGGGCAAACAATTCAAACACAGTTTGTTGTCTAGGCATTGTAAGCCCTAGTGGCCTAATGGATAAGGCACTGGCCTCCTAAGCCAGGGATTGTGGGTTCGAGTCCCATCTAGGGTGATGAGCAGCAGAGTGGCGCAGCGGAAGCGTGCTGGGCCCATAACCCAGAGGTCGATGGATCGAAACCATCCTCTGCTAATTTACTACTTTTGAATTGGAATTGTTTGTTACATGGAATTGACACAACATCATGAACTAATGCATTGTTTTTTGAAAAACCCTAAACTCATTTCTCGTCCTGTTCACATTTAGGCTCATCACTAATTCTGTTGCACATTGTGGTCTGGACTGTGTGCAATCATTCAACCACAGTTTCTCCTTTAGTTATTATTTGAGTCTACTGAGATCTAAAAAGTCTTGCTTTGAACCAAGTACCCATTGTTAGACGTGTAGGCCGTTGTTACTATAAAGTGCTATAAAGTTCAAATATGGAGTGAAAAGTGCAATAAAAGCCTCTTTGTCTTCTAAAACAACGACGACAATCCCAGCCAGTCATTATCACCCAACCCCACTAACATTGTGAGCTCCAGTGGCCTAATGGAAAAGGCACTGGTCTCCATAGATAGGGATTGGAGATTCAACTGCCATGAAGACTGATGAGCAGCAGAGTGGCGCAGCGGAAGCGTGCTGGGCCCATAACCCAGAGGTCGATGGATCGAAACCATCCTCTGCTACTTTGTTGTTTTTTCATTGGACTTATGCATTGTTATTGCATTGTTTAGACACAACGTCATGAACTAGCGCATTGTGTTTAAAAAACTCCAAACTCATTTCTCATCCCATTGAAGATAATGCTCATAACTCACATTGTTGCACATTGTGGTCTGGACTGTGGGATATAGACATTAGAAATCGGTATATCTCTATGACTGGCAGTACTGATATGATCCAAGCAACTCTGTACATGCCACTGAGTTGTGTTTTTAAACAGAGACTCATAGCTAGAGCTATGAATTAGCATACTGCCAGCCCATTGTGACTGAAAGATGCCTCCAAAGTAACAAAAGAAATTACTATTAAAATTATAGTATAGTTAAAGAACAAGCAAAATCTAAAGATTGGTGAAACATTAGTAGGTTAACAAGAGGACAAAGTGACCAAACATGAGATGAATTAGGTACAGAAATGTGAAAGGGCAAACAATTCAAACACAGTTTGTTGTCTAGGCATTGTAAGCCCTAGTGGCCTAATGGATAAGGCACTGGCCTCCTAAGCCAGGGATTGTGGGTTCGAGTCCCATCTAGGGTGATGAGCAGCAGAGTGGCGCAGCGGAAGCGTGCTGGGCCCATAACCCAGAGGTCGATGGATCGAAACCATCCTCTGCTACTTTACTCTTTTTGAATTGGAATTGTTTGTTACATGGAATTGACACAACATCATGAACTAATGCATTGTTTTTTGAAAAACCCTAAGCTCATTTCTCGTCCTGTTCACATTTAGGCTCATCACTAATTCTGTTGCACATTGTGGTCTGGACTGTGTGCAATCATTCAACCACAGTTTCTCCTTTAGTTATTATTTGAGTCTACTGAGATCTAAAAAGTCTTGCTTTGAACCAAGTACCCATTGTTAGACGTGTAGGCCGTTGTTACTATAAAGTGCTATAAAGTTCAAATATGGAGTGAAAAGTGCAATAAAAGCCTCTTTGTCTTCTAAAACAACGACGACAATCCCAGCCAGTCATTATCACCCAACCCCACTAACATTGTGAGCTCCAGTGGCCTAATGGAAAAGGCACTGGTCTCCATAGATAGGGATTGGAGATTCAACTGCCATGAAGACTGATGAGCAGCAGAGTGGCGCAGCGGAAGCGTGCTGGGCCCATAACCCAGAGGTCGATGGATCGAAACCATCCTCTGCTACTTTGTTGTTTTTTCATTGGACTTATGCATTGTTATTGCATTGTTTAGACACAACAGAAATGTGAAAGGGCAAAATATTCAAACACAGTTTCTTGCAGATATTGTAAGCCCTAGTGCCCTAATGGATAAGGCACTGGCCTCCTAATCCAGGGAATGTGGGTTCGAGTCCCAGCTAGGCTGATAAGCAGCAGAGTGGCGCAGCGGAAGCGTGCTGGGCCAATAACCCAGAGGTACAGTGCCTTATCCATTAGGCCACTTACAATGTCTGCCCAAGAAACTCTGTTTGAATTGTTTGCCCTTTCACATTTCTGTACCTGATTCATCTTATGTTGGGTCCCTTTGTCCTACTGTTAACCTACTAATGTTTCACCAATTTTTAGATTTTGCTTGTTCTTTAACTATACTATAATTCTAATAGTTATTTTTTTTGTTGCTTTGGAGGCATCTTTCAGTCACAATGGGCTGGCAGTATGATAATTCATAGCTCTAGCCTATGAGTCTCTGTTTAAAAACACCTCAGTGGCATGTACAGAGTTGCTTCGACCATATCAGTACTGCCAGTCATAGAGATATACCAATTTGTAATGTCTTTATCCCACAGTCCAGACCACAATGTGCAACAATGTGAGTTATGAGCATTAATGTCAATGGGATGAGAAATGAGTTTAGGGTTTTTCAAACAAAATGCGTTAGTTCATGACGTTGTGTCTAATCAATGCAATAACAATGCATAAGTCCAATGCAATAACAACAAATTAGTAGAGGATGGTTTCAATCCATCGAACTCTGGGTTATGGGTCCAGCACGCTTTCTCTGCGCCACTCTGCTGCTCATCAGACTTCATGGGAGTTGAATCTGCAATCCCTATCTATGGAGACCAGTGCCTTTTCCATTAGGCCACTGGAGTTCACAGTATTAGTGGGGTTGGGTGATAAGGACAGTCTGGGATTGTCGCTGTTGTTTTAGAAGACAAAGAGGCTTTTATTGCACTTTTCACTCCATATTTGAACTTTATAGCACTTTATAGTAACAACGTCCCACACGTCTAACAATGGGTACTTGGTTCAAAGCAAGACTTTTTAGATCTCAGTAGACTCAAATAATAACTAAAGGAGAAACTGTGGTTGAATGATTGCACACAGTCCAGACCACAATGTGCAACAGAATTAGTGATGAGCCTTAATGTCAACAGGATGAGAAATTAGTTTTGTTATTTTCAAAAAACAATGCATTAGTTCATAACGTTGTGACAATTCCATGTAACAACCAATTCTATTTCAAAAAGAGGAAAGTAGCAGAGGATGGTTTCAATCCATCAACCTCTGAGTTATGGGCCCAGCACTCTTCCACTGCACCACTCTGCTACGCATCAACCTAGATGGGACTCGATCCCACAACCTCTGGCTTAGGAGGCCAGTACCTTATCTATTAGGCCACTAGGACTTACAAGCACTACACAAGAAAAACTGTGATTGAATGGTTTGCCTTTTCAAATTTCTGTACCTGATTCTTCTCATGTTGGATCCCTTTGTCCTCCTTTTAACCGACTGATGTTTCACCAATTTTTAGGTTTTGCTTGTTCTTTAACTATACTATAATTCTAATAGTAATTTCTTTAGTTACTTTGGAGGCATCTTTCAGTCACAATGGGCTGGCAGTATGCTAATTCATAGCTATAGCCTGTGAGTCTCTTTTTAAAAACACAACTCAGTGGCATATACAGAGGGGCCTGGATCATGTTCAAATCTTTTTGAACCAACATTAGCTAGCATATGCGTAATAAGCCTATTTGCCTCAGTCATTGTAACTAACATTAAAAGTTAAGCATGTTCAATCTATTTGTCTGGTGGGGGTGGGAGCATGGCTGGAGCAGGGGAGTGTGTGCTTTGAAGCAAGCAAAGAAGCTATTTAGCTCCTCTTCCTGCAACACACTTAGATCTCCTAATGCTGCATCACAGCCTCTGTAGTTTGTGATGTCTTAAATTCCCTGCCACACCTCCCATGTATTTAGACTGGACAGGTGGGACTCTATGCTCCTCTTATTGTCCGTCTTGGCTTTTTTAATTCCGCTTTTCAAGGTGGCTTGAGCAGCCCTGAACAGAGATCTGTCATCTCACCTGAAGGGCGCATCAAAGGCTCTGAGGAGTGTTTGGATCTGGCTGGTCATCCAGGGTTTTTGGATTGGCAAAACCTGAATGATTTTGTCCACAGTCACATTTCCAATGCAAAACTTGACATAGTCCAGTAATGTTCCTGTGAATGTTTCCAGCTCTCGGTGTTCAAACATGTCCCAGTCTGTCGGTTCAAAGCAGTCCTATAGTTTTGAGAGTGCATTATCATCCCAAGTTGTAACAGTCTTTGTGGTTGGCCTGGTACTGTGCCTGAGGTGGGTGTTGGCTGGGGGATAGGAATGAATGGTCTGACTGGTCGAGGTGGGGGAGGTGGATGGCTCTGTATGCATGCTTAATGTTGGAGTAAACATGGTACAAAATGTTCTCCCCTCTAGTCAAGTAAACATTAACAAACAGCAGCGGACCCACCCTGATGGTGTTCACATAATCGCAGGAGACTTTAATAAGGCCAACCTGAAGACTGGCCTTATTAAAGTCTCCTGCGATTATGTGAACACCGTCAGGGTGGGTCCGCTGCTGTTTGTTAATGGTTGTCAGCAGGAGAGAGTTTTTACATTGGCATCTTGTGTAATGTACACAGCCATGACAATCACTACTGTTAGCTCTCTCAGGAGAAAAAAGGCTGGCATCTTACAGATGTGCACTTGAGGTCCGGTGACCAGTGATTGTTTATAATTGTTGAATTGCTGCACCATTGTATGTAGATACAGAGCCCCCTCTGCTGCTCTATCCGGATTCTTTTGTCCTGTCCCAGTGTAGTAGAGTGTGGCCTGCTAGCTGTAAGCTAGCATCGGGCATCCCCGGGTACAGCCAGGATTCAGCTATAATCAAAACACGGCAGTCACAAACATAGTGATTTCTGGCGAGTTGTAATACCAGATCATCTATTTTATGCATCAGGGATCCGGCATTGGTGAGATACAGGCTTGGTAGAGGTTGTGTGGTTCCTTAGCCTTAGAATAACGCCGGATCTGCTTCCTTTCCCTCCTCAATCTGCGCCGTCTATTAGACCTGATAACACTCCATTGGGGAACCCGGTGGTCTTGCTACGTCGTCTGGAATGTTGTGCATGTGATGAAAGACACTCGAAACAGGAGTTTGGTGCTTGGCTCCAATGTCCATAAGGATCTGGTGGGTGTAGTGGATTGAAGTAACAAAAAAATGCACAGAAAAGTTGTGAGCCACTGCGTCCATGCATGCTGCCATCTTGGACCTCAAAGTACCATCCCCACACACTGCTCTATGGGTGCCTGTCACGGCTGCCCACTGCTCACCAAGGGTTATGAATTAAAAGCAGAGGACGTGCCTATTGTCACAATCACTGTCACTTAAATATTCTGTCAACAATTCCCGAATACTTGAATTCTCCACTGTGTGTTTTTTTTTTTCACTTTGATTTGCCTGGACACGTTTAAATACTTTATTCAGAAACATCTTTTACCTTGACTACCATGCATAACTCCTGTCAACAACACATGGATACCTTGAAATTTGTTTTTAAAAAGAATCTTGGCCCCCGACCTTGCCGTTATTAGTACCACGTTGTAACCAGCTGAGCTTACCAGTCTTGCCTACGGAGCAGCTTGGAGGGCTGTGGACAATTGGTTAACAGTCTCTATGTCCAAGGGTGTTGGCACAGAAATTTGCTCGGAGCAGACCAGAGACTATAGAACAGCTGTGAAAGTTTCAGCTCTTCGGCCAAAAAAAGCCCAAACAACTTTTCCCTATCACTAGTCTGCTCCCCTAATCAGCATTTGCCGTGGAATCAACAGGGCCAGGGCAGCTTGACTCTCAATACTGAAATATGTGGTAATAGTGGTATATTGGTGCTACAGTGGCCCGGTACCCTAACTAGGACAGCCTAACTAATTTAACACTGTCTGTGTCTAACAGGGGGGCTATGTGATAAACTGGACTTTATAATTGACACTGTGTCAAAGTGAAGTGAAATGAGTGTCTGGGACTTTAACAGAAGGCCAGAGAAAACAGATAGGTTTTGAGATTGGATTTAAACACTGAGACTGTGTCTGAGTCCTGGACATTGACAACTGTTCCACAACTGCGGAGCTCTATAGGAGAAGGATCTGCTCCCAGCTGTGACCTTCTGTACTTTTGGTACCAGTAGAGACCCCGCACCCATTGATCGAAGGGGGCGTGGCGGGTCGTAAAGAACTAAAAGTTCACTCAGGTACTGCGGGGCGAGACCATTTAGAGCTTTATAGGTCAAAAGTAGGATTTTGGAGTCAATCCTAAATTTGATGGGTAACCAGTGCAGTGATTAGTAACAAGTGCAGTGAAATCACACACACACACACACACACACATATACACACATACTGATACACACTCACACCCAACACCATGCCCCCCAGCATGAACTGGTGTGTCTGTGTGTGTCGTTTTGGCAGCGCACAAGGGCTGATGCTCATTTACGTGGGATTACATGAACTGGCCTTTTTCCCCTCCCCTGTTGCAATTGATGTCCCTAACCCTAACCCTACTTTTAAAAATTAAAGGGAAATAATTGTCACTTGTGATACACAGCAGCACAGCACATGGTGCACACAATGAAATTTGTCTACTGCACATAACCCATCACCCTGAGTGAGCAGTGGGCAGCCATGACAGGCGCCTTCTAATTACGGGGCCACTTCTTTAATCGCTAGGCAAGCACTGCCCGACAGTACCGTCATGTACATATTTAAAGCTTCTTTCATTGAAAACGTTAGACCCCAAAATACACAACCTATGTGGGGCCTGAACCCACGACCCTGAGATTAAGATTTTGTTAAATCCAAGTACATTGGATAATATCTGCACCAGAAGCCTTTCTGCCTCAGTCATTATAACTACCCCTGCCAAAGAAATCGTTTGAATCTCTTTGCCTTTCAGATTTAAGGCCTTACTGTTCATGTCCCCAGAAGGCCCAAATTTTTGTAAATCTTGATGGTGTTGAATATCACCGGGGTAGTGGTGGCCTAGTTCAGAAAGCTGCCCAACAATCAGAAGGTTGCTGGTTTGAATCCCCATCCATCAAGGTGCCACTGAGGTGCTACTGAGCAAAGCACACACTGCTCCCCACACACTGCTCCCGGGGCGCCTGTCATGGCTGCCCACTACTCACTAAGGGTTAAAAGCACAGGACACATTTCGTTGTGTGTATCGTGTGCTGTGCTGTGTATCACAATCACTTCACTTTCACTTCATCATTCTACATTTTTTATCATGCCAAAAGTCAAAGCATGTCGATTGTATGATGTAAATCACATTTATTCAACATCTTTTACCTTTATACCCTATATGTTGTGTAGAGTCTAAGTACTTATGCTTTTTTCGGTTCCCACAATGTGCTCCCCATTGGAGTACAATATGGGGGATGTTTTTTTATCCTCCTCTTTTATCCTATTGTAATCCACTCTCTTTTTCTGATCTTTTCCCATAGCTTCCTGACCTGTCCACCCCCAGTGTAGTATGTTGTGTTAATGTATGGTCATTGTCAACGGCCAGGTATCAGTAATACTTATATACTTATAACATCGTTTATTGCAACAGCAATAAAGGGTTCTTTATCTATCTATCTATCTATCCATCTATCTATCTATCAATCTATCCACAAGATGCAAGATTAAGTTTAATCCCTACCTTTAGTCCTGCTCTGTTTCTTCATCACAGGGGAATTAGCTCAAATGGTACAGCGGTCGTTTAGCATATGAGAGGTAGCAGAATCGATTCCTGCATTCTCCACTCTTTTTTTTTCACTTTGATTTGCCTGGACACATTTAATCCTTTATTCAGGAACAACTTCTACCTTGACTCCCATGCTTATGTATTGTCAACAATACATGGATACTTGAGTACATGGGTCCATGTAATTTGATTTCAAAAGGAATCAGTGCCTATATGGGAGTCAAACCCGGTCTAAGACCCGGTCATTATGGTCTAACCAGCTGAGCTTATCGGCCTTGCCTACCTAATAGCTTGGAGGATTGTGGACGATTGTTTGTCAGCTTTTTCACTTTATACACATATTTTATGTTTTATGTTAAAGACATAAATGTGTAATATTAGGTTATGCTTGAAATATTTGCATATTGGTAATCAATGTTTACTTGCAATTTTTGCAATACTGTGGTCTGTAGCAGTCGCCAAAGCATTTCACTGCATATCATGCTCTGTATGACTATGTATGTGACAAATAAAATTTGAATTTGATTTGAAGAGGTAGCGGGATTGATGCCTGTCTTCTCCATGTTAATTTCTTTGAGGCATGGACAAAGTACAATATGTACCTGGTTATATTTGCAGCTTCTTTCGTTGAAGACATCCGTAGCTGATATGAGATGGAAAAATAAATAATAATAATAAAAGAAGTTTAACAGGGGGACAGAGTATAAAGGACAAAAGTAGAAGAAGATATAGACAAATTGACACATTTCCCATATAATATTGATTTCCAAACATTTATGGAGTGTCAGCATGTGTTGCTATAAAGCTCTATGAACTTCAAATGCAGTCTGAATGCGCTACTGTGCTATTCATCACCCCAGACAAGACTCAAATCCAAAACCCCTGGCTTAGGAGGCCAAAAGAGGGGCTCACGTGAGGCCTGTAAACCATTAACATGTTCATTTTAAAGCCTTTCTGCTCATTCAATCTCATTCAAATCTCATCACACTCACTTGAGTTCCCTTAGTGTGAGGGCTAGCTTTATTCATTCTCAAAACAGGACAAGGAAGGAATACACCCAGACAAGGAAGCTTAAGGATATTTTTGTAAAAATGCACTTTAATAGTCAAAATGCACCTTTCACGTTAGTCACACTGAAACAAGAGTGAGTTCACCTGTGTGTTTTCATGTGATTCATGTGATCGTGTGTGTGATCAGTTACAGATCTGCGTCTCTCTATCATTGGTGGGACTGATATGACCTGACTCGAGCCACCCTGACCCTGGTTGCAATCCTCCGGACTGGCCGGGAAGCAGGGTCTCTCTCACACTGCCTCTGACATGCTTCCATAGATGGAAAGTTGTTGTCGTTGCCCTCACAGCCGCCATACCAAAAGTGAGAGCAGCGCCTCAGGGACGAGTCGTAGAAGAAACGAGAAACCCAGTCGTAGCAGGAGCCAGGTGCACGAGGTTGAAAGCAGGCATCACTGCCAACCACAGCCTGAGTCTACAGACAACAACAAATACATACATTTCTAACATATTTTAACCAGATCTATTGTGGTGTTGAACACTTACCTCTCTGTTACCAGACACAGAATGCAGCACTGATGGACCAAAATCAGGACATCCAGCTCGTCCAAAACCTTGTGCTGCGGTGACACCGTCCAAACAGCAGCCATATCTAAAACAGACAAATAACAAGCATTAAACTGATAAGTCTTTGACTGAAACTATGATCCAACTAATTAAGATATTATGAACAATTTGTAAAACAAATATTTAATATAGTAATAGTTTAAAAAGGGGGGATAGCAATAAAAAACTAAATTCATTTAATTCCACTTAGTTGTGTTTTTAAAAACATGAAGTAAATGTCATTGTGAAACACTGCAGTGCAGTACACAGTGCACACAACAAAAGGTGCCCTCTGCTTTTACCATCACATTATTGAGCAGTGGGCAGCCCTGAAAGGCACCTGGGGAGCAGTGTGTGGGGATAGTACTTAGCTCAGTGGCACCTTGGCAGTTCAGGCATCAAACAGGCACCCTTCTAGTTCGTAGTAGCCTAGTGGGAAACACACTCGCTGAAACAGATAAGGCATTGGCCTCCTAAACCAAATATTGTGGGTTCAAGTCCCATCCAGTTTAAGGAGCAGAGTTGTGCAGCGGAAGCATGCTGGGCCCAGAGGTCAATGGATTGAAACCATCCTTGGCTAGATCTGTTACTTCGTTTTTATTAACACCGTGTTGTGCACTGCTGATACCCATTCATATTTATTTATATTAATGTATGCATCTATAAGTAGGAGTTGATTCATAAATGAAAAAGCATGAAATTAAGCATTTTGACTTTACACCGTGTCATTCACTGCTGATGCCCACAGCAATTAAGAGACTTGAACAACTATGGCATTATTCATAAATAAATTAATAATATATCTCTCACACTGACAAGGTTTTGCATTAGATTCATTTGTCATTGAAAATAAAAGCAGCAAGATATCAAAAATTGTACAAGCAATTTGCAGAAGGACCATTAAAAAAGCTAACAGATAAACATGTCAGGGCTGCCACCCACCCGCCAGACCAGCAGAGGGCATGCGGCTGATCCTGGCCCCACTGACCCGGATGTGCTTCCACCCAAGGTCAAACAATCACATGAAATGGCGGCACACAGTGTGCACTCTTCGTCAATTAACCTCACGTCGTAGTAAGACGTTTATCAATCCTGTTGCCCTGAGTTACCGACTGCACAATTCACGGGTTACCCTTGTCTTGCTTCTGTTTGCTCTTGATACCTGGATGATCCTTTAGCTTCTGTCTCTGACACCGCATCTGCCCCTGTGACAACCCGTTTTTGAATGACCAGTCTCCAGAAAGTGACCTTCCACCAGTACTCCACGGCTAGTCCAACTGTTCCTTCTGGCTCTACCTGCATTCCTCCCATCGTAGAGACATCGCGCTGCGCTCACACCGGGTGGAATAATGGACACAAACACTATTGTACTAACTTGAACATAGCCCTTGACATAGCCACAGTCTGGCTAGAACACGCCCCCCAAGTCCAAGGCCATCCCGGAAGGCCCCCCAAGTAAAAGCGTACCCCCGCGTGGCCGCCTGTACTGACTGCCTCTGCCCGAATGTAAGGCCATGGCCTGTCTAACAGCACAGCCGCCTTCCAGGCCTTCGTCTGTGACGTCCTACAGGATCTTCTCAATCACTAAAGCCTTGTTTACATCTAAGAAGCATGTCGCCTGAGCCCTCAATAAGCCTGGTGGGCCCTGACTATGTCCTGTCGTATTGTCCAGGCTCCAGGAACACGACGGCAGGTGCACTCAAGACTAGACAGCGATCACGCCTCAGTTCTGCATCTTGGCAGCGTTCCAGTGGATGCTGCTACAGGAAGTGACAGGAAGTGATCGCAGAACACGCCACGAGCCACCTCCTCCCCTCGTACCGTGGACACACTCCCCAGCCCGTGCCATGTACTGAACCAAAACCAAGCACGCCGCTCTGACTCCCCAACTATGCTGCTCCACACTCCGCACCAAGGCGATGTTAATTCAGGTCGAGTAGCGCCCTCGCTCTCTCCAGCACCCAGGCCTACTAGTGCGAAAGTTTCATATTTGATGAATCTGGGATTAACATTGTAGGTTTTCTGATAGGATATCATAAAAAGGAGATGAATGGTTGTTGGATATAGGAATGGACAGTGGGACAGTAAGGACTGTACCTGGTTCTAACGCAGTCATCAGGCTGACAGCCCAACCCACCCGGGCCACTGGCAGAGGTGTGGCCGTCAGGACAGCAGCCAAAGCGTGACTGGGCACAGTGTGGGCCAATCACAGGCGTGGGACCATAATATGTCCTTTGATCTTGTAGACAAAAAACACACATGTTGATGTAGGGTCCAGTAGAAATAGGCTAACAGGCAAACACTGATCACACACCCAACTGAAGTACCTGTGGTGCCTTCATGCTGATGTGGCACAAACCCTCGCAGCGTGCTCTCATGTCCTCTGGGGTCATGAACACTTGGGACCACTGACAAAGATATTGACTGCATATTACATTTCAATTGCCTGAAATCTGGTTTTATTCTGACAATGTATTGAGAATGTACATGACACACAATTTATCTGCACCACCAGAGGTCCTCAGTGGGTCAAGAAAATGTCTCACCATCAAACATCAGAAGACTCATTACTATGGGCTGTAATTATCGACTGGTAAATTATATTATATTTCGGTCTGATAATTGCATCTCAATATTTTTATATTAATGGTCCACTTTCAATACAGTCATGATGGCTTGTCTTATTTTTTTTTACTCTTCAGTTCACAAAACTACCAGCGCACTCACTCTGCGCTCCAGGACAGGGCTGCATGTTGCACCGCTCCACAGCTGGAGGTTGGGTCTCAGTCGAGCAGCGCTCATCGCCATAGCGATTCTGATCAAAGTCCATGCAAATGACCTCACGCTCCCTACGTCCTGAGCCACAGCTCAGAGAGCACTGAGGGAGACAGATTTGATCTTATTAATATAGATTAAAGGCACAGTCACATGACCAGTTGAATGATGCCACTTTGGAACAGCTGAGACTACAGTTCACCAATGCACACCAATGTATGAAAAAAGGTGTGTGTGAAAGAATAACAGTGTACCAGGGACCAGTCTCCCACGTGGTATTGTAACTGATCTTGGCAAGCAGGTTTCCGACAAATTTTAACTTCTTGTGGGCGTGGCAAATCTCCGCAGGAAGAGTCGGGAAGCCGCTCCCCTCTGGAGCCAACACAGAACACCTCTCTTCTCTGAGTTCCTTCGCCACAGGTTGCAGAACACTGACATCCATAGACACACACACACACACACACACACACACACAGATTAAAGACAGAGTTTTTAAGATTTGTTACTAAAGGCTATAATTTTACTTTACTTTACTTTACTTTACTTTATTTGGCAGACGCTTTTATCCAAAGCGACTTACAATGGGAAGACACCAGCAATTCTCGTTCGATTTCTATAGAATATCAAGTATACAAACTAAGAGCCCTGATAAGGCTTAGACTTGTCATTTTTGCATGTTGTGCTTGGTGCAGTACCGAGGATAAAAATTATTGTGATGAATATGTACACACCTCACTGTAGCTGGACACGCTGTACTCGGCGCAGTGGTGGATGTTGCAGGGTTGCTGGGTGGGCGGGCGGTTCAGGCCCTGATTTCTGCAGTAATGCTCTTCCACCACACGGGGCCCCGCTGAGGCCTCAGACACACATTCAACAGATCGCGTCTGTACCCCACCACCGCACGGTGCAGAGCATTCTGAGAACACGCCCGGCCTGTACCTTTATCACACACATGGAATGTACTCTTATTATAATTATTGTGCATATTGACATTCACTAAACCTTTATTACATACACATAATCAGTCTGAACATAAGCACAAGGACACCTGTATGACTCCAATGCACGAGCTTCAGGGGCGGGGCCAGAGAAGTGAGTGGGAGTGAAGTCGACACCCACAATTTCTCCATGGCTCACAGTCTGAAATGTATGGTTTCAGTATTAAGTATTAACTGGATTTCAGTATTAAGTATTAACTGGATTTCAGTATTATGCTATGTTTGCTGTATATGCGTTGCGCTGTACGCACTCTGCAGATTCCCTCGACACAGATGTCGCTTCGTCCCACGTAGCACGGCGTCCCATCCACCACATTCTGCCGATGGCGATAATAAAAGTTCTCTCCCCTTGGAACGCACACCAGCTCACATGGGTTCGCAGCTGCCGAACACATAAGCTGGATTACCACACCATGTAAAAGTCTCTGTACTTTTTACCACCATGTTTCCTCCATACCTCCATAGTAAGGCAGCCAGGTGTAATGTTTGCCCTGGAAATCCATCCTGTCGAACCGAGAGCACTGCTCTTCGCGGAAATCCCTCGCTCCAGACGGACATTCCTATCACACACAATGGACCCACAATGAAGAACTGCACACCAGCACACAGTGCACACACTTGTATAAGTGCATGTTTGTGTGTGTGAGTACCTGAGTGTTACAGGTGCGGTAGGACCTAGATGGACCAAAACAGTTGTGTCCCCCGTCTGCCCTTTAAGAGTGTAGACACACACAGAGAGACACATAGACATGAAACCCATGTACGATGTGACCACAAAACACAAGCACCACAGAAAAAACACACACCTACCTCTGAGTGATGCAGGTTCTGGTCCTCATGGCAACCCCGGTTCCACAGGTTCTGCTGCACTCTCCATACGGCCCATAGTCACCCCAATAATCATCACTGGGTTGCCTCAACTGACAGACACGCATACACACATTCCCATGCAGGATGGTGGCAGCATACGGAACCAGTATAGCATAGTAAACAGATGCAGTGGTGTGTGTGTGTGTGTGTGTGTGTGTGTGTGACTGTGGTGATCTGCATTTATTCTGAGTTGCACCACAATTCTGGCTCTGCTGTCAAAACCTCTGAGAGCTCTTTCCCACTCCCACAGCTAAAGCTGTACACAAAAATCATTATAACAGCTACATTACGGCAAATTTCATAGAAGGTCTCAAAAAAATCTAAGTAATTATTGCAAAATACAATAACCCGTGTGTGAGTGTGTTGGTTGAGTGCGTGTTACTCACTGAAAGTACTGGACAGGGGGTGAAGAACAGGTAAAGGACACACAGAATCTGCAGGAGCATCATCTAAACGGAGACCCCCCCACACACAAACACACACACACAAAACACACACACACACAAAGCTGAGCAAACGCTAATATTTGCACCGTATGAATAACAACACACAATAAATACACATACCCAACAGAACATTTTTATACCAAATGGGCCATACACACCCCATTTTCCAAAACCGAAACCCTTCACACACATAGTAACAGGTCGTGCACACAAACAATCTTTTACCTTCATCTCTCCTCCTCTCTGCGCCAACACTGAAGAGTTGGAGGCGCTCGGGCTCATTTAACACTTTCTCACTTATCTCTCTCTCTCACACACACAAACACACACACAAACATCTCGGGTTACAGTGAAGCTGCTCGCATGCCCTGTGTGTGTCACTGTTGTGTCTGCTGTGACTTCAAAACTAAGATGCCAAACTTGGAGGACACTGTCTTCTCCTGCTCCAAACCCAGATTCCAAAATAGATCTGTAGTGAAAGTGAAGTGATTGTCATTGTGATACACTGCATCTCATATTTTGGGGGGGGGTTTAACTCGATGTCTTATCGTACTGCAACAACCCATGACTGAATAATTAAATATAAGAGTTACTATTCATTCATATTAGTAAGACCGGATGGATCTGTCAATCTCCAGGCCTCTCAGAGAGCCAGCAGTGTGATTTAGGCCTCCTCAGAAAACGTATGCAAATCTTCAGGATGGAAATTGGCAATGAAACAAAACCAAATTTCATCATATCTACATTTAATCAATACAATCAGTTCATATACAGTGAGCATGTTATAGTAATACAGTTATTGTCTTCCTGAACAAACATATCCATTTAGCCTACAGGGCATAAGAGAAGTTTGTGAGGTTCGAAGACGGTTACATGCTCTACCAGTCCCATTTATAGAAATTTCAGTATGTTCACGTTCCATCATCCAATACCTTTCCAAGACCAGCAGGTGAACTTGTGATACTAAACCGGGCCTTGCACTCGCTCCCAGAGAAATAAGGGACTGGGGGTGGCATTCAGGGCCAAGATAATTAACTCAACTCAAGAAAACAAAGAGCTTAAAGGACACTCCACTGATTCAAAGGACACTGGACAAAAGGTCAGTGAAAGGACATTGACTCCACATAGACACAAGAAATGGAGCAGGGAGTCCAGCTGAAGTCAGGTCCTTCAGAGGAGAGAAAGCACATAATGTAACTGTCTACTGAGAGTTCCATAAAGGACAGTAGGCTGTTAGAGAACATGCAACCACTGCCTTTGGTGAAATTCTAGATCCTAGACATCAGGACATTGGTGTGGAGAGATGTGATGACATGGCATCATTGAAAAAAAAGTCAGTTTAAGACCTGTTTTTGACTTTGAGAACACATCTACCAAAGGCGTCTTAATTCCTGGGAATTGGTCCCTTCCTCTGTTGACTTGTAGACTTTTTGGAATTGGAAAAAGACTATTTTTTACTTTGTTTTCAGCCATTTTTTCACATGCAGTGTGCTGCAAGTGTATGAAATCGACCATCTAGGCAGACAGATATTATCCAGAGGATCAATTATTCCAGATACTATTATTGAATATGAGTCAAATCACACTACCAACACATGCTCCATGTGTTGAACTTCCTGTTAGCATTCTGCTACAAATGCTGCCATGTCTTTCGCAGGAGAACAGGACGGCTTCGGCTGATGACGGTGCTCCATGGATCCGTTGGACCTCAGAGCTGACGGGTGAGTTTCTGGGCCTGACGCTCCTTGGCGTGGAGGGCGTACTGGGTGTCTGTGAGATCCTCCACGGTTTCGATGGTGACGTGCAGGTCTCGCGCCATCTCGCGGAACTTGTGCGCCAGGACGCGGTGCTCGGCCCGCAGCTCGGACACCACGCGGCCCAGCTCGCTGTTTCGGTGGCCGCACCACGCCCGCAGCGCCTCCAGCTCGGTGACCAGCGACTCCATGCGGCTCACGAGTACCTCCAACGTGGTGTCCACGCCGCTGAGCGCCTGGGACTGGATCTGACGCTGGCCGCCGACCATAGCGATCCTCACCAAAACTTGCAGACGCTTCAGGTCAATGCCAAAGGCACAGAGGAACACACACTAGTGCACTCACATACAGCAACACACACTCCACAAAACACAAACCAACAGGGAGGAAGCAGTCGGACGTCTCTGCCTGCTGATGCCGGCTCCAGGAGATACACCAGGACGGTAATCCCCCCCTCTCCATTGTCCCCATGGGGTTCCAGCCATCCTGAGACTCTCTTTAATCCTCAAACACACTCACACACAGGGTCAGACTTGCTCACAGTCGGGATTTGTTGTGTCGGATCAGCAGATTAGCCCGGTGTTCACGGGGCTCGCCACGAGCAACGTCAAACGTCAGCAAAATAAATGGCGAGTTGAAGGTTCTACTCAGTGGTGGAGTGGATGCCTTATGTCGGAAAGATTAGATGATTTACACTCAGAATTTCCACAGCTGGTCAGTTATACGGTAAAAAACGGGGTGATCAGAGTATCTGCTGAAATGAAGAAGCCACCAGCGGTGCCACATTGCATTCAAAGTCCAAAAGGAGGCCGGAATCGATGGTTACAGATATAAAGATGGCATTGTCCAGGCTTTCTGGTCGGTGCTTTCGGTGTGATGTCAGAGGACAGTGAAGCCAATTTCCAGTCTTTAACCTCCCGTCTGCTCCGACACACACCACTAAGCCACTTACTGCCCACGTGAGGGTGTGTGTGTGTGTGTGTGTGTGTGTGTGTGCGTGACAGAGTGGGGACGCGGGAATGGACGGAAGAGACGGACAGGATGCGAGAAAAAGAGTGAGAGAGGCCGAAACGGAGAGAATGGCATGCGGAGCAGAGGGACGGGAGTGTGTGGGTGATAATTTCAGTGTTGGTGTGTGAGGGTGTTTTGCGGTGTGCGAATGTGTGCAGGTGATAATTGTGTGCTGCGGGTGAATGTGATATTTTTGTCATGGAAACAGATCCTATTTCTGTTCTCTCCTCTGTTCGCTCCAGTTTAAAATGTTTTATGGTAATATCAAATACAGTTTTATTTTTTTCCATTCTTGCAATAAAGACTGCATTAAATTACAGTAATATTGTAAAAACGCCGATAAAAATACAACTCATGTACTGCCTTAATGAATTTCATTCAATCATTTTCAGAAGTAAAATGTTTTTTGCGTCCTCTGCCTGCATTTAATTCCACTCTGCGTGAGAAGAATATAATTTCCTCGGGAGTTATGGTTGGAAGATTTCAGCTTTTTGTTCTGGTAATAGTCAGTCTGATCACCCAGGGGCTAAATCTGCGGACCAGGGATGTGCATCACACACACACACAGCAGCAGCAGCATGTGGAAGCAATATAAGGGGTAAACATTTTAATTGTTGTGTGTGAGGTTGGTGATGTTCACCTCAATCCTGGCCCTGCTGTCAAAACCTCTGAGTCCAAAAATATCATCTTCTTTATATTTATACACTCAAACAGCACCATGTGCAATTTTACTGGTTCTCCTAGTCTGATGGATGATAAACAGAAAGAATACTATTGAACAAGGTACTGATGCACACATATAAAAGTATATGTATTAATTTGTGTACATTAATTTGTCTCCTTTTGGCTGCTTCCATCAGGGGTCACCACAGAAGATCAACTGGCCTAGTTTTCTGCACAAAGATTTGGCAAAAGTTTTACGCCGGATGCCCTTCATGGCGAAAACCTCTCCATTTTCTCGGCCTTGGGATCGGATGGGTTATTAATTAGCATGTCTTGTGAAATGTGTATTGGTTTAGGTGCAGTGCTGCCACACCACCAGCAGAGGGCACTGAGAGAAAATGCAGGGTAACACATCCAAAAGTGTAATGAAAGTGTGAAGTGTAAATGAATGATTTTAAATTTAATTTTTTTAGTTGCTCTGCTTGTTACAAGCCTACTCAGCTATTGCACTTTAGCCAAACCCAAAGCAAACCCTTTGCATTTTGGGGAAACCTCCACATCTCCACTGATGGGCAGCCGCTATCTTGATGATGTGGCGGTGGCCAGTTTATAAATAACTCATAATGTCACATGGAGAGCGCCCTCTTGTGGTCTTGTCGTTTTAAATGGGCCTTCACTGGGTCTAAATTCTGTCTCCTGACTTGACTGTCATTTCTTGTGACCCTTGTATACATGGACCGGGTATACGTCCCCGTGCTACTGCTCCATAAAAGCGCAGCTATATATAAAAAATCAAGACTTCGAAAATGAGCTCAGAAGAGATAACAACACTGTTTACTCCACACGTGCCGTATGAGATGGATAACACTTAAAAGAAAGAGCTCTCACCAGCATGCAGTGAAGAGACGTTAATCCTCTCATCCGATTACAGCCTCTTAATCCTGTCAACCAGATTACAGCCCCTTGCTTAATCCTCAGATTACACCATATTTTTCATAATCCCATTATGATCTGATTACACCTCCCGTTTTATTACGATGCTGAAACTTTTCAGAGTGGGCCCCACCCCTCAATACTAGAAGTATAATTCACTGCAGATAAGATTTCTGCCATGTGGTTCTAGTAAAGTAATAGAAGACAAAAATATTCTGGTCCAAAAAGTAATCAGTCCTGCAGATGTTTACATCCCCAAAGGCTCAATTCCAGATCCTTTCATTTTGTTAATTTGTTTGAATTATTTTTTTTTAATGTGTGTTTGAAACAAATAAGGAAAAACAAAGAATGAATCAACAGGAAATATATATATACAAAAATCTTTATTTCCCATGACAGTGACACTGGATGAAATGAGAGGGAATTCTGGCACGACAGTGGATTAAATACAATTACAAAAATGTAATGTAAAAAATAAAAAAAAAACATTCCTGCTGCTTTCTCTGGCTGACTGTATTGGGGGAAAAAAAAAGTTTAAATTCTGAGTGGGTAAGAAAAAAACCAACAAGACTTAAAAATTTAAAAAGCTACAAACTAAAGGGCTGGATGCCAGCCCTTTTCAGCCACCCACTTCCTCCCCTTCTCTCCCTCACACACATTCACGAATACAAAAGGAGGAGGACGAGCTCAGTCCCACAGTTTGATCTGTCCATCCCAGCCGCAGGTGATTACTTTGGACGTCTCGTGTGGGTGCCAGAGTGCACTGATGCACACTTTATCGTGGGCCTTAATCCGATGGTACAGCTTAGTTGTCTTCCAGTCCCAAATATTCAACTTCCCGTCCGCATCTCCAGACACCACATAACTAGAGGGACAGGGAGACAAATTCGCATTTTAAAAATCAGCTTGGAAAAAAAACTGATCGGGTTTGCAATTAGATGGAAAGAGCATTCTTCAAGACAAACACACACACACACTCACCTCATATCAGGGGAGAAGTCCACCTGGCAGGCGTACCCTGCCACCATGTGGCCCTTAAACACCTTCTTCTTGTTAAGGCGGAACCGGTTTTGGGCCCCGAAGATCAGGATCTGATTATCCATGGACTGGCAGGCCAGCCACTTTCCTACACACACACACACACACACACTTACATAATTACCCAGACACACACACAGATTGGTGCACATACACACACATCTAACAACCACAAGGTGACACCTCCCACTATAAATGATGGTGTCATAAATAACCACTGGCAGACAATATCGTGTGGAGAAGAAAGTTGAATGTGTTTACTGATGGCTACTCACCGTTGGGTGACAGCGTGACTGCCGGCATCGAGTGCATGCTGGGCTCTGCGATGTATTTGAAGTCCACAGGAATGTCCCTGTAATGCACATCCGTCCGTCGCACATAAATACCAGCACACATATATACGGGTGCCACACCCGTATTGCAACACGACATGGTTCTTTAAGGTGCCGCTCACCATTCCCACACTCTCAGACTCTTGTCGTCCGACGTGCTGACAAAACGCCGGTTCTCGTCCACAAACGTGATCGTGTTGACAGCGCCCAGATGCCGGTCGTACTCTTGTACCACCTCGCCGGAGCGAACGTCCCACTGAAGAGACACGCGTCTGAGCATCAACTCCCCATCGGCAGAGCAAAAATCCGGAGCTGGTACCATGACAACATGCCCTCACCTGCACAATCTTCTTGTCGGACATTCCAGCTACAAAGAGGTTCTGCTTGTCCTCATCTGGGTTAAACTTCACACAGTACGGAACCTTCCTGTTTGTGAAGCGTGATATACACTGACCTGCAAGGAACACAAGCATGGGTGCGGTTTCCAGCATAACAATGTGTGTGTGTGAGTTGGGGGGTGTAATGGTCTCACCTGTCTCAGAGTCCCACAGCTTTATGTAGCGGTCATACGCAGCACTGAGGAACTTCGTTCCAACATTATTGAAGCACACGTCACGGACGGCCTTACTGTGACCTGGAGGAAATAAATGGCACATTAAAGATTCCAATGTAATAAATTAAACAGGAAAGAGTGACCAGTCGATACGTTCCACAGATCCATGTTCCATAATGCCAGGGGATTGTCACCCTCCGCACGACGTCCACTTGTATCAAATCTTCATAATTGCTGCTCGCCTACATCGCCATG
This sequence comes from Denticeps clupeoides, assembly GCF_900700375.1. Lineage (NCBI taxonomy): Eukaryota > Metazoa > Chordata > Actinopteri > Clupeiformes > Denticipitidae > Denticeps > Denticeps clupeoides. The sequence continues at coordinate 6,669,939 of NC_041720.1, read as the reverse complement.
TCTAGTTCTGAATTAGTTCTGCCATCAGAGCAGCTCCATCACCTCCTCTCTCATGAAGACTCGTGTCCTATCCAGAGCGCCTTACAGTCAGTAGTCACAGGGACTGTCTTGCTCAGGGAGCAAGCGGTTAAGGAAGTGGCCCCGTAATCAGAAGGTTGCCGGTTCGAATCCTGATCTGCCAAGGTGCCACTGAGCAAAGCACCGTGCCCACAATGCCTGTCATGGCTGCCCACTGCTCACTCAGGGTCATGGGTTAAATGCAGAGGACATATTTCATTGTGTGCACCGTGTGCTGTGCTGCTGTGTATGACAAGTGACAATCACTTCACCTTTTTTAAGTACATTTCTTGCTTTAATGACAGCGCTGTGTAACTGCTTGGTGACCCGCGTGCACGATTACGGTCCTCACATGTACGAATTGGGGCTACTGCCATTTCGAATTATACAGCACGTCGGTGATCACTAACACAGCCTGGACGCTCTTCCCTGGTCGCTGCGACAACAGTAACCAGGGCGACAGAGATGTGACTAGCCACACACTTGCTCGCTAATATGACTGTAGAATAGCTACGGCATTCACACAATTACCAGCATGTTCCACTCACACTCTTGCATTTAGAGGGGACTCACTAAACCCATTTAAAAACCAGGTCGCTGTTAGAAAACAGATGGACAGAATTTAACATTTTTGGGTCAATGGTGGATGCAGGCAGCTACCAATAAACCCGTAATAAATAAATAATGCTCTAAACTGCAAGGACTGTTGAACTAATTCCTTAAATTAAATATTTATGCAATGATTATTGTTAACCATTCTGAGTTTAAAGACTTTGTATCCGTATCTGTGCTGCGGACACAAAACCGTTCGTCCTTCCAGCCAAATCAACTCGGGTACGGGCCGAAGTGTTTCTGTTCTGCTGACGAAGGGGGCTCGACACACAATTCATATTTAATGTGTGTGTGTGTGTATGTGGGGGGGGGGGAATAAAAACAAGCCAACACACTCACCAATAAAGGTCCGTAAGCACCTCCGCTCATTGTAGACCTCCCACAGCTACACACGGACAGGGGGACGCAGCAGAATAAGTTAGGAAATGTCCTTCCTTTGTGTGTGTCCATGTATGTATACTTGCTTGTGTGTGTGTGTGTGTACCTACCTTGATCTTGCAGTCCATAGAGCATGACAGCAACAAGTGACCAGAGCCAGGAAACAAACGAATAGCGCTGACACCCTGTTTAGAGCATAAAAGCGATTCTGGTTATTCTGAAACCCCTTTAAAAGGTTAAAAGATTATCTTGAATGACAGACAGTCAGCAGTCAGAGCATCATGATAATATCACAGTGACCTGGCTGGAATGGCAATATGACCGAACAACTTCATTTTTTAATAGCATGAGAAAATAAAAGAAGTGTAAATGTAGAAGGCAGGGCCTTTGCAAACCTTGGTATGTCCGGTCCAGACATGTAGCTGCTTCTTGGGCAGGTAGCACTTATCTGGCATTTCGCTCGAGCGCAGATTAACCCCCACGTCTTGAGGGATGTGCAGGTAAGAGCGGCCCTGGTAGTCATACATATCCTTAACTACAGGGACAGGAGGGGAAAAAATTATATATTTATACACACACACACACTTAATTTAAATGCTTCCAAACTTCTGCACACAAACACAATGTTGTCTAATATACCATGGAGTATGGTCTTCTCCTCTGCTGGTGCATCTTCCTCATTCCTCCCTCTCTTCAGACGCTTTGCCAGGATTTCATCCAACTCCTTCTTCTCATCCTGAAACACAAAACAAAAAATCACAAGTTAACCCAACACACACTCACTGCACAACTCGCAATGTGCTCTCACTGCAGTCATCGCAGGCTAAAAGGCCCTCTGATACAAGAAGTAGATTTAACATGTATAGCGGGACCCCAAAACCAGGTCTCACCTCTGAAGGTTTGGCCCCATCCTTCTCATCCTGATATTTAGCCCACGGGCCCAGGAACCCATCCAGGTCGGCTGCGTCGCCTCCTTTCACCTTTTTCCTCTTTTCAGTTTTCTTTGCACCACTTTCAAACACTGTGAGGCCTGCAGGGCACAATACAGTTTGTTTGAACGCACACAACACACATACAACCTTTCAAAATGACTTTGTATTACAGACCTATTAGTAGTTTCAATAGACATCAGGACAAAAAAAAAAAAAAATAAAAAAAACCACCATCCTGCTAACCTTTATTCTTTTCTGCCTCCTCCACTGCTCCAATGTAGCTACTTGAGGACAGGTTTGTGTCAACTGAGGGGTCCAGGGCATAACCTTGAAACAGAACGGACTTTCATTGCAATCCCTCACATATGCAGCTTGACGAGGAAAACAACACACTTAAAACCTGCATGCTTTACCGAAAGTAGAAAAGGTTCGCCGCTGCTGTTCAAACATGAAGTCGTTCACGTGGGCAGGTTCCGCATAGCCAGACAGCATGTTCCTGGGCGCTGCCATCTGCTGTGTTCTGAATGGGTTTGCTGGTCCGAACTGCATAAATACGTAATGAGTTGGTAAACAAACACCATGGACACGGAATGGCTTTAACAGCTATACGAAACCTCTTACCTCTGGCGCAAACATGGTTTCAAACGTGGGATTGTAATTGACTTCTTTTAGCGATGGGTCCAGATGTAAGCCAGTCAAAACATCCTCCTACAACGTAGGAACATTTCAGCGACATTTAACACAGTCTGATGCAAAAGCCAGCACTGACGCAAAAGCTGCAGATCACCTGACACAGACACGTGCTTATTGATGTACAACAGCAAAGAAAAGAGAGTTAAAACAGACCAAAACCAAAAAGTCAGAACCAGCACTGATCGCTCGGCCAGCCAACCATCCCGGTATAGTGGTTACAGCGGCTTGGTAATGCGGATATCGAGACTCGGACGATTCGCAAGCGTTGCCAGATTGGCCGTTTTTTTAATTCAACTTTAGGTTTCTTCCAAATCACAAGCAACAGTTACGGAATTCTCTGTTTGTGAGAGAAATTCACCTCACCTGTAAACTAAGTATTCAAGGTGTAGGTGAAATGACTGCCACACTCTTCACTGACAAGTCTGAGCCTTATCAGGGTTCTTAGTTTGTAAACTCAATATTCTATAGAAATCGAACGAGAATTGCTGGTGTCTTCCTCTTGTAAGTCGCTTTGGATAAAAGTGTCTGCTAAATAAAGTAAAGTAAAGACAGTCCTGTCCATTGTGAGCAGTGTGTGGAGACAGCGCTTTGCTTAGTGGCACCTTGGTGGTCCGGGATTCGAACCTGCAACTATCCGATTACAAATCCTTACCTTAAATTTTCAATCCCTGTCGCACTGCTGTTATCGCACAGTCTCAGTCCACCAACGTATTATTGCTTAAACAAACGTGTCACAGATTGCCGACAATCGTTTCCTATTGCGGGGACACGTAGTTGTAACAACAATAAAGGTGGCTTAAACGACATTTTACGTTTAGGGCATTTATCAGACGCCCTTTTCCAGAGCGATTTACAATCAGTAGTTACAGGGACAGTCCCCCCCTGGAGACACTCAGGGTTAAGTGTCTTGTTCAGGGACACAATGGTAGTAAGTGGGGTTTGAACCTGGGTCTTCTGGTTCATAGGCGAGTATGTTACACGCTAGGCTACTACCACCTACCAAACGACCCCCGAATCCCGACTACTCCATAACAATCATTATGGTGGTACCATTAAACAATCTTAGACTACTGCTGCAGAACAGCAGCTGCGACGTATATCTTTTAGTTTATAAATGTTTGGAAGTACTGGCGCGAGCCCAGGCAACGCTGGCGTTAGCAATAGCGTTAGCATTTGCACAAGCCGCTTACCTTCACGGCGACTTCTGGCGCTGAATTCAGCAGCGCCAAGGACGTCGACGTACACGACCGCAGGGGTTTCAAATGGGCCACGGCGTCTGGATCCACCCTTTCGGGGCTAGCGTTGGATGCGGACTCATTTTCGGAGTCAGAATCGGCGCTGTAAGAAACGAGGGAACCCACCGAGGCCGCCATCTTGAATGTTGTGGCCTTCAAGCCGGAAATGATGTAACACAAGAATTACGAAATATGCTGTAAAACAAAAACGCGATTATTACACCGACGACACGTCAATATTCTTCGCAATTACTTAAAACATAGTTCAGACTGGTTAATTGAAATATATGTAGTTTTTTTGTAGGCTAAAGGTCATCGCATGAGGCGTTGCTATTTTCATCGGATTTACGCGCGATTGGCTTCTGAGCAAGTAATCGATTCCGTGGCAAAACCAATGAAAATATTTTTCAGAAAATATTTGCCACGTTCTTCGTGGTCCGAATGTCCACGTTCTGGAAGGTCCGAATGTCCAAAACGTTTCTACCTTTTTTTTTCAAGTCTTGATAATTTCTTACACGAAAAAAACACTTTAGACTAGTGTTTTAAATCTGATACCTTATTTAGGCATCATTGTACAAATTAAGACTGACCCCGTCCTCTTATTTATGTATTTATTTATTTTGAATTGAGCTTTTTAAAATAGTAACCTTGTTTTCTTGTGTACTATTGAATCTCTATGTTTTAACTCACTTTTCTTGTTTGCTGTTGTACATCAATAATTGCAAATCAATACAACACACTCAAAACACTTCGACTTTATCACAGCGGAGCCATTACTGAGACTCGCCGTACGTTAACACGAGGGCGGAATCTAATTAATTACAATCTTATAATGACCGCTGGAGAAATCGCCGCCCCCGATCCTGCCCCACTGCCGACGATTGGTCGGCAGGCCCCCGGGGGGCGGGCTCGGCGCGGGAGCGAGCCAATCGGCCGAGGGTACGCAGTGCGCGCTGCCCAGGTCTGCTGCACGGGGCAGTTCTCTAACAATAGAAAGCGCCGTGCGAGGCTCGTACCATCCTGCGCCCCGAGAGGTGCGTCACGTTCTTCACACGTTCTTCACGGAACCGCGCGTGTTTCAGCCGGACTTAGTGTGGCGCGAGGTCCGGTCGGACCGGGTGTTTTTTTTTTTATTCATTTCCTTTTTAACGCTCTCTTTTTGCGCAGCGCTGGGGCTCGTTTTCCTCGCGCGGTGAGGTTCTAACGGGATCTGCAGCCGCAGCCGCGCATCGGCGATGGGGATCTGAACGCGCCGCTCCCGGTACAGCGTCAAACGATGGCGGAGGCGCGAGCCTAACGTCCACCCTCTCCAGGTAGGCGCGGAACCGTTTCATCACTGTCATAAAAATCTAAATGTGCCTTCGTTCCGGCAGAACATCGCCTTTGCAGACGCTTCCTCTATTTTCTCGTCAGATAGCAAATTGCTAAATTAAAAAAAAAAAGAAATACACGTGACAACAACACACACAAATACTTGTATTTCCCCGCCCGCCGTGGCTGTGCTGTAAACGGACGCACGGTGGCCATGGTCGTCGATACAATGCAACGTCGCGCGTCGCCCGCAGGTGCCTGCGTGCGTGCGTGCGTGCGTGCGTGCGTGCGCGCGTTCTCTCATCTGTCCCCTCGTGCCGCCGAAGATTTACGGCGCGGACGCGGAGGCCGAAGGTCAGTGCGTGGATGAAGTCGCGTACTGCGGAATCCCGCTATTCCCATATATTCCCATATATGTATTCCCATATGCACAGCCGCCCTGGAATACTTTTTATTATTATTATTCCTGCATCGCCCTGCAGTCAGCATGGCATCTGTTCCCGTTACGTCCTCTCTACTCAGTTCTCTTCACACCGAACTGTCACTTTCGGGGACTCGGTGCCACATTCGTTTAATTAACCGACGTAGAAAGGGACAATATTGGCACTTCGTGCGCGCTGACTGGATTGACTGCTGATCTCCAGTCAGTTTGCTGCCGCGCGCATTTCATATTTCACACTTATCAGTAGCAGCATTTGTGGCGTCTGCGGTGACGTAGAACTGGCCAGGAATTTTGCAGTGTCCTTTTTAGGGCGATCTGTGAGATTTTGAGTAGGAAGAATTTGTTATTCAGCATTTATAAGATGCCACAAACTGCACACCAGCAAATATACACACACACACACACACACACACCAGGTGACCAGTGAAGTGAAGTGAAGAACACCTGGCACCGGGTGGGATATATTAAGCAGCAAGTGAACATTTTGTCCTTGAAGTTGAGTCGGAAGCAGGAAAAAACGGGCGACTGTAAGGACTTTAAGAACTGCAGCTCTCGTGAGATGTTTACATTTACGCCATTTATTAGACGCCCTTATCCAGAGCGACTTACAATCAGTAATTACATGTACAGCCTGGAGCAATTTAGGGTTAAGTGTCTTGCTCAGGGACACAATGGTAGTAAGTGGGGTTTGAACCCGGGTCTTCTGGTTCATAGGCGAGTGTGTTACCCACTAGGCTACTACCACCCTGGTGTTCTAGGTCTGCAGTATGATCCAGGATGGAAAACCACTGAACTGGTGAGAGGGTCACTGCCCTAGTGGCCTAATGGATAAGGCACTGGCCTCCTAAGCCAGGGATTGTGGGTTTGATAAGTGGTGGTAGTAGCCTAGCATGTAACACACTCGCCTATTAACCAGAAGACCCAGGTTCAAACCCCACTTACTACCATTGTGTCCCTGAGCAAGACACTTAACCCTAAGTTGCTCCAGGGGGGACTGTCCCTGTGCCAATAATGTCCCTGTAACTGATTTTAAGTCGCTCTGGGTAAGGGCGTCTGATAAATGCTGCAAATGTAAAGTAGGGTGATGAGCAGCAGAGTGGCCTGGCCCATAACCCAGAGGTCGATGGATCGAAGGGGGCAGTGGTGGCCTAGCGGTTAAGGAAGCAGCCCCGTAAACGGAAGGTTGCCGGTTCGAATCATAATCTGCCAAGGTGCCGCTGAGCAAAGCACCGTCCCCACACGCTGCTCCCCGGCAGCCTGTCATGGCTGCCCTACTGCTCACCAATGGAGATGGTTAAAAGCAGAAGACACATTTCACTGTGTGCACTGTGTGCTGTGCTGCTGTGGATCACAATGACTCTCACTTTCACCGGGGATCAAAGCAGCGTCCGCCTCCAATAAAACCGGGACGTTTATCAGGACGTTTTCTTTCCCATCGTGTGCATCCATCAATTTACCTGACATGCAAGCTGGCGGACGCAATGTGGTTGTTTGGTCCTTGGCTCCCGACATGCATGAGGATGGATGGATCTTTCAGGGTTTTGAATATTCCCGCATTTTTGCGCTGTGTGCATTACTGAGCACGGTGGAATAGGACCTTCGATGGTAAAGATGGACAGGACGGTGCCGTGGCCGCTGGATCGCAAGCATTCTGAAACCGAGAAGCCTTGATTTCGAGGGACGAATCACATGGAAGAGACACACCAACGCATGTCTGGCCAACAAGTCAAGAGATGAAGCCCCGTCGTCTTCAGCGCGAGTGTGTGGACGAATCATGGCTCCTCTGGCCGCCGGAACGGCAGCGTTTTTCATCACGTGCCCCCCCCCCTCCTGGGTTTATGTGTTTCCCAGGCCGGGGGAGGGTCCGAGGCGAGCTGCCGGGGAAAATGTGTGAAATCCGAGTCGCCGAGTCGGGACCGCAGCTGCGCTGAAATCTGAGCTCCGTTGTGTCTCTGGGTTTGGGTATTGTGTGTGTGTATGTGTGTGTGTGTGTGTGTGTGTGAACTGTCAAACAGTAACTACTGCATCTTATTCCAAGGAAACAGAACAAATACCGTTCTTTTATTCTTTCTTTCTTTTTTTCCTTTCGTTCTTCCTTTCAGTATATTACAGTAGTAGGAAACCCCACTATATAGGACACCCTTTTCCCCAAATTCATTACAAAATGATCATATTTTACACCCGCTATCTGGCTTTTGTTCAGACAGCCTCACTTTTCAGGCGTATTTTGAAAAGCCAGTTTTGAAAGAGATCAATGAAAGTCCAGTCGGTTAGCCACAGGATTATTGGAATTCCTATAGATTTTTTTTTTTTTTTGGAATCCCTGAACAATTTTTGGGGGAAAGATGTAGGGCTTCAGGAATTCTGTGGGATTGGTGTTTTTCTTTCTTTAACAGAGTGCCGTGGGGGAAGTGTCTGCCGTGTGTAAATTTCATCCTCGGACGTACAGATTGTTTTTCCTGACTGATATTATGGCCCCGGCTGGCCTGTAATGATCCCCATATCCCCAATTACGATGCCACCCACCCCGCAATCCAATTATGTTTTCCAGCACTGGCCCTGAAATCACACTGGTTTTATAATTATTCATCTTATATTACTTATTATTACCAATTACGATAGAACAGAAGATGGCTTTCTGTTGTGCGGCGATGCTTCGTAATACAGAGATGATGGCATTAAAGTGATTATGAAATAATAAATAAAACTATTGTCATTTCAAATATATGCATTCGCTTTGAATGATGTGATGTTCTGCGCCGCCGGACTGAAGTGTGGGTCCGTCGCCTTTTTGATGCTCGCGGCAGAAAGTAAAATGTTGAACTTTTTCAAGCGCAGAAAGCGTCAGCCATTCAGTTCCATTTATGCTGGGTCATGAATTTATTACAGATCATTTAAAAGCACTTGTAGTTAATTCCCATATTTTCACGTCGCTGCGTTTTGTAGCGTTTTCGGACGGTAAAAACTCACAGAATGCTTCTCTACTTCCCTTCATTCCTACGGTTCTGTGAGATTATACTGAATTCCAGATTTCTCTGTTTCCTGTGACGATGGCCTGGAAATGGAAAAAGAATCGAACAACTCATGAAGCAGCTCATGTGACTGAAAAAAGAGGACAAGTCTGGCAACTCTTATGAATGACAGTAATGTGTGTGTGAGTGTGTGTGTGCTGGAGGAGCATTTGGTGTTAAATCTACATGAGGCACAGAGGACAAACTTAATAAAAGTAAATCATGGTTTCATTATGCATGTTGCTGACATGCAGGTTTTTTTTTTTGTGGATATTTGGATTTTGAGTGTGTGTGTGTGTGTGTGTGTGTGTGTGTGTGTTGCCCCTCCAGCTGTCGCATTTTTCAGTCATCAGAGGAGGTATTCAGAATATCGCATGACCCCCGAGACACAAGCGAGACACAAACATACACAGTGGGAACGCACATTTGTATGCAAACACCACGCCGCAGTACAGTGCTTGTGTGTGTGTGTGTGTGTGTGTGTGTGTGTGTTCTCGCTCCTCCCCGTGGGTTCATACTCAAAAACCGATCGGGCAGCTCTGACGCCGCGCCTTTCAAACGGCATGTGAGGGAGGAAGAAAGAGGGGGAGAGCCGGAGAAGAGATGAAGCGGTGGGGGATGAAGACGAGGGCAGACTCGAGGGAATGCGCAAGGAGGACCGGTGGGAGGGCGGCGTGCCGAAGATGAGAAAGCGAGAGGACAGATACGGGTGGGGGGGGGGGGGGGGTCACTGCGCCGGTAGCGTTCGTCCACCCAGCTGAGGGCCGGCGGAGACTGAGGCCCTTTGTTTCCGCGTGTCCGCGGAAGCCGGAGATCAAGAAAGGCCCTCTGTGCCGAGCTGCCCCTCCCCGGGCAGAGATCCTGCTGCCGAGCCGGGTTCCCGGCGGCTCTTTTTCACATCGAGCACAGTTTTACTCTGTAATTAACCGATACGGCGAACAGTTAGCGGGGCGGGGTAATTAACTGCACCCCCGCTGGTCACAATACACAACTACAACCACTCATGGCACATAGTACCGTTTTCTTCGCGATGTGAGAAGGGGCTCGTAGTGCCACTTCACGTTTTACCCGTTTGTCAACACCGAAATGGCTGAAATTAGAGCCTAATTAAGAGCTCGCAACGAGATTTCAGTCAGTTCTGCCAACAGTTACAGCTGGTCTGTCGACAAAATGTGCATTAGCACGTTACAGTGAACTTGCCCGGACTTCACCACCAAAGGACACCCCGCCGGTCCCCGCTGACGGACACTGTCGACGTTTCTGCTGGGAACGTTGGTTAGGATGTTCATAAGAAGAAGGGCGGTTAAAATGACTGTGTTTCATTTCCGTGGTTCGTTTTAAATACATAAACGCCAACGCTTGCGTGTGGGCGTGTCTACCGTGCAGGGAGCGCACGAGTGGCAACCAATTATTGCATCTCATTGGTGCGGCCTTGGAGCAATGGTGGCCTAGCGGGTAAGGTAGCTCCCCGCCTAAATAGAAGGTTGCCAAGGTGCCACTGAGTAAAGCACCGTCCCCGCACATGATGGTTTAAAGCAGAGGACACATTTTGTTGTGTCACTGTGTCCTGTGCTGCTGTGTTTTCCTTGTGAAATTGCACAAACAGTGAGTAATCCATTTCTAAAATCATAAAAAATCTTAGTGAACTTAGTGCTCTTGTGAGAGTAAAACCATTAAGTATATGCAAAACATTCCTGTCACACTTGTCTGATCGGCGTCTGATCGGTGTCGGTTGCTTAATCGATTCTTGTTCATGTGTACTATGCTGTTTAAAATGTTCAGGCAGAATTTAACTTTGCATTAGTTGTCATTGTGATGATGTCCTGTGAAATTCACAATAAGAATCACAGGCTACATATAGGAAAAATATATACAGTACATGACCATTTACGTTGGTAGATTCTCACTGAAGGTGTCAAAACTATGAATGAACACATGTGGAGTTATGTACTTAAACAAAAGTGGAGACCTGACCTCCACAGTCACCGGACCTGAACCCAATCGAGATGGTTTGGGGTGAGCTGGACCGCAGAGTGAAGGCAAAGGGGCCAACAAGTGCTAAACACCTCTGGGAACTCCTTCAAGACTGTTGGAGAACCATTTCAGGTGACGACCTCTTGAAGCTCATCGAGAGAATGCCAAGAGTGTTCAAAGCAGTAGAACATGTTTTCAGTTATTTCACCTTTTTTTGTTAAGTACATAACTCCACATGCGTTCATTCATAGTTTTGATGCCTTCAGTGAGAATCTACCAACGTAAATGGTCCTGGAAATAAAGAAAACACATTGAATGAGAAGGTGTGTCCAAACTTTTGGCCTGTAACAGCCAAACAAATAGGACCGAAACATCCTTGCTGGAGGTTATTGCATAACAGGTTCTGCTATGAAACATGACACCAGACCCGGAGCCTCTCAGGTTTCAGCTGCTCATTATTTTATAAAACTTGAATTTCGGTTGCATGTTCGCACTGACCTTATCACCCGTACAAGTTGCCTCTCCTGCCTTTGTGTGGGCGGGCTTGCGAGAGGGGGAGATTCCCTCCTGACGTTCGGTTGGACAGGTGGGGGTCACGTTGCCACGACGACAAAAGTATCTGTTTCTGCTGGAGCGCCCGGCTTGCTCTTCCTGTCCGTGCCAGCTCGGTAACACAACCACCCCTGAGCGTAAAACAGCAGAGCTCCGGGGCTGAGAGGCTCGGGGTAACCGGACACTCTGTAGCCCGTCTCTGAAACTATATTAGCACAGAAACTTTTAAAGTATTTTTTAAAATATATAAATAAATAATATTTTGTAAATATTTGTAATAAAGTCAGAACATCACATACACACATATACATTTATTCATATAAATAAATAAAAACATAAAAAATTACAGGAAAAAAATAAGTAAACAAACTAATTAATGCAATGAATTTTAATGTTTTTGAGACAGACAAAAAAAAGCACTTCTTGCTTCTTATGCAACATAAGTGAAAAATATATGCGCGTTCTGCAATTACATAATCAGCCATTCTTATAGTTCACTTACTTCAACAGTATTGCTTGACAGAGGCAATTAAAATATTCATATTGCATTTGAACAGCAAATGTACTCCCCTCTCGAAACTCGGCACACAATTCGGAGTAATGGTCTTTCAATGCTGCTGCTGCTTGCTTTGATGGCAACAACTTTGAACTCTTGGTCATGCAAACAAATCAGCTGATTCAAACCGTGGTTTTATTGTCATGGTTCCAGTTCATTATGCAAGTGGGCAGAATTTTCTTTACAAATGGAAGAATGTGTAATACTGTGAAATAGTTCTTTGCATGAAATGCACATATTATTTACCTGTAAATGGTTTACAGGAGTAAATGCCCGAACATTTTGTTGAACAGTGATTACATGTGACTTGTCATATCGCTGGTTACTTTTTTCCCCACCCACTCCATAATCACATCGTTTTTAGGTGAATAAATATGTTTATAATGGAAAACATGGAGAAAAACAGAATTTAGGAAAAAATAAAACTGATTTCATGGATCCCTAGATTATTCCTGCTGTCCAGTCACATGTTGGGGTGGCACAAGAAATGGATAAAGCAACACAGTGATCTAGGATTGGTAAAATCTAGATTTTTTTGTGCTTCAGTCAACAACCATAAGTACAAAGACCTTTACTGGATCTGGTATTAAAGTGAAAGTTATTGTTCTTTACTTGTGAAATGTAATAAAGTAAAGTGAAGTGATTGTCACATATGATACACAGCAGCACAGCACACGGTGCACACAGTGAAATGTGTCCTCTGCATTTAACCCATCACCCTGAGTGAGCAGTGGGCAGCCATGACAGGCGCCCGGGGAGCAGTGTGTGGGGACGGTGCTTTGCTCAGTGGCACCTCAGTGGCACCTTGGCGGATCGGGATTCCAACCGGCAACCTTCTGATTATGGGGCCGCTTCCTTAACCGCTAGGCCACCACTGCCCTGTGACCTCTGCTTTATACCCATCAGCCTTGGTGAGCAGTGTGCAGCCATGACAGGCGCCCGGGGAGCATTGCGTGGGGACGGTACCTTGCTCAAGGGGACCTCAGTGGCATCTTGGTGGTTAAGGATTTGAATCCGCAACTCTTCAGTCCGCTTTCTTACCAGTTCGGCCACCACTGTCATTGTTTTCATGGCTACGACACATTGTAATTGAACACAGTGGCTGTGGTAGGATCTCTGGACTTGTCCCATTTGCTAATGACTGAGTCGTCCTGGCTGCTGGTCTACGATTTGACTTATCCAAATGAACACGACAAACCCGTTTCAGCCGTGTGTGTGTGTGTGTGTGTGTGTGTGTGTGTGTGTGTGTGTTACATTGTATCATATGTAGTAATGTCACCACATTGTTACAAGGCCTGCATTGGACACCTGTCAGTTTTTCTGACGTTAGAGGACACACACGCCTTACATTATTAGCATGCCCTTATATCTGCATATATTGGTCCAGTAAGGATGTCATAAAATATTGATAGATTGATAATTGGCTGATGTAAAATGCATGGAAATCTGGGCTAATAGCTTTTTAGACCTCAAGGGAGGGCATTAAAATCTGTTGGCCTTGGATACTAAGTTACTTTTATCACCCAGCAACTCGTTTGCACGTTAATAAATGGTCGACTTTGTCTAGTGTTAATTCCTCACATCCCACCGCATACATATTCACAAATAAGAGGTTTATCTTCTTATTGTTATTTTGATAGTAAATTATTCTGGGGCCCATTTTCTTATTATTGATGCATAAGAATGTGGCCTCGCGAGTGGGTGAAATCTACTCCCGACATTTCAGGTCCATGAATGGCATCCATTGAACTGGTTGGCCGAAATCAGCCCTTGTTCTGCATTTTGAATGTCCGCTTTAAGCCGGCTTTATTCCGGCGGCAGTCCATGCAGATACGATATCCAGGGATCACGCCCCTGCCTGTCTACCATGTTTATTTTGCCTGGTGTCAAAGACGAGTGCTTCGGCAGAAGGTCCCGGACTTCACTGACCATCATCCATCACTGACAGGCGAGAGAGAGAGAGAAAAAAAATCATTCTAGGTTTGCATAAACACTAGCGTCAAGGTATGCAGCAGCCTGTCATAAATATTCCTTTTGTTTTGTTATTTTTTGCTATTCTGCCACATTGTTTACTTGTTTATGCAAAAGTCAGTTTGATTGATATGAATATCTGAGGGAGGTAGACACAGATAGAGAGAAGCGGGAAGCTGAGGAGGAGAGAAAAGCCAGTGGCTCAGCGCTTTTTCCTTTCCCCCCGAACGGAAGAGAGGAGCGAGCGAGATGAAAAGGGAGGGGGAGGGAGGCGGAGAGAGACAGAGACACTCAGTGAAGATGGACGCCCTGCGGGGGGAGCCGTCGGCTGTTTGGCTCATTCAGTTTCGGGGGAGAGTGAAAAACAAATGAGCGCGGAGAGAAGAGAGGGAGGACTGTGAGGGAGGAGAGGAGACGGACGCTTTGGTAAAAGGATAACAAGATATTCTGGTCCGGCGGGGGCGGCGGCGCTGGCTGATGAAGAAGCTTCTGGAAGCCAACAGATCCAGGGTCCCATGCATAAACGCATGACGTCTACATCCGTACTGAGCGGATAGCCTGCATACACAGTAAAGCCTTTACATCTTCTTGTCAAATATAGTCCTGACCTTGAATCCACTGGTTTTGCCCTGATCACCTTTGATTTGGTAGATGCCTTCACACCAACTGCTCGATCAGATATGAGATGCAGTTCAGAGAGTTCAAGTCAAGCTGCTCAGAAGAGCGAGGTCAGCACGTTCGAGTTCTGAGGTTCTTGTTCCACCACCATGGAATCGCAGAGGACAGGGGCGGCCTCGTGTGAGGATGGAAAGAATTCCATCAAGGAATGCAGAGGTTGAGAAGAAGTGCAAGAAGTGCAAGCAGAACCAAAAGTCACTTTGTTGGCAAGCATCAGTCACGTTCCTTGTCTGTTGACTGAGCATTTGTCATGGTGGAAGTCAAATTTATTATTCATTTATTCTTGTATTTATTCACATCATGGTCACAGCGCCACCTAACCAGCTCCTGCGCAGAGTTGCATGTTCCTGACAACCCTCAGGAGTGTGTTGCTTTTGGAGCCTTGGAATTTGCGTTAATTGACATTTAACAGGCTTGGGTTGAGCCTTACTGACATGCACTGGGTGTGGGTGATATAGCCTCTAAATTCTATCACAATAACTCATGGATATGTGCAACGATGTGATGTAATGCATTACATTACATTTTTATGTGTTTACATGTGTGCCATTAATAGTTTTGGACTGTATGATATTGCATAATGTAAGTCCTCAGCTGGTATTATTGTGAACTTTTGTGCCTCGTGAGCTTTTCGTAACCAATGAGCTCACAGAATGAGCTCACAGAACACCTGCAGATGTCCAGTGAATTGGGGAAGGCTTGTGACCTTTGTAGACCAAAATTAGACTCAAACGATCATGATAGGGCAGAGAAATATAAGTCATGAGCGTCTGTAACCTGAGAACGACAGATTTGAGCAATGAAGGCCTGTGTGGCCATTTACTTTTTTTGGTCATTGGTCACACCTCAAAAATATTGGTGACCAACCCAACCCAACCCAACCCAAGGGATGGCACAAATCAATAGTTTGAAATACTGGGGGAAGGTCCATCGAAGGAAGTACCTACGCTAATAAATACTGTATGCTGGATCGAGCAGAGCTGCACCATGACTGCTTGATCTCCAGAAAGAAGCATTTCTTTGTCTATTTCCTGGATGAGTTTTGGGCTTAGTCTGGATTTGCCCTTTGAATTCTCCACAACAGTATGAGGATGTCATAGCTGAAATAAAATTTGATTATTAAACACAGTATTAAACGCCACTGATTACAGACACGGTATACACGAAATGCACTTCACAGCGAGACAAGAAAATAAAAAAAAGACTTTATTTGTTGAGTTCGCTGGGTTCAAAGGTCACAGCTGAGTGCCTGTGGGTGCTGTGCTTACGTAAAGGTTGGTCATTGCTGAGGGGGAGGGCCAGTCCTTTTTGTCGCCCTCTGATGGGCCCTGACAGGATGTGTGTGTGTCTGTACATTCTATTCTCTTAGTCTGAAGCTCATATTAACACACACACACACACACACAATTAAAGTAAAAACATTTAGTTGGAGATTGTCCATTCATGTAGAGAATGAGGTAGACCTCACAAATAAGACACACACACACACGCACACCCAACAGGCTGGGTAAGAAAGTGCCATTCTGTATGAAAGATGACTATGATTTATTGTTTTCAATCACCAGGAGTTGCATGGGGACTTCACATATTGTCACATATAAATTCAAACTGATCTTGGTACCATTTTATTTTATTAGCTCTATTTCCACTGTAGATATCATGAAAAATCACAGTACATGTAAAGAACTGTGAGTGTCAGAATTTTTCCGATATCGATGAATAAGAAGTATGCGTGTGAGAGAGAGAGAGAGAGAGAGACATGACATTAAAGCTCCTCTGACCTTCTCTTCTACCGGGAATTCCTTTGGTAAAATGAAAGAATCGTTTGAAAATGTGTGCTTGTCTGGTTGGTCAGTTCAGAATAAGCTTTTCAGAGTGCCTGGACTCACAACTCGCTGGTCAGTGTTCTGTGTGTGTGTGTGTGTGTGTGTGTTATCACGGCTGCTGGTCCTCTGGTAAAGCTGGCATGTCGAATCACCCGAGTCTCCAGCCCCCGGTGTTCACCCCCCTCTGTGTGCCCATAATCGGGGCTTTCATGCCCATAGTCATGCCCGGCGTGTGTGCAAAGTTCTGAATCTAGACTCTCTTTCAAAAGGCACATGCTGTCTTTTTTTTTTTTTTCTTTCAGTTGCCTCACAATAAGAAGCACATGGATGGATGGATGGATGGATGAATGGATGGATAGACTATGACTATCTTTATCATCACTGTTAAGGACAATAACCTACAGTGTGCATGTATGTGTGAACTAGTGAAGCAGGAAAGTTTTTGCCCTTCGCATTTGAGGGGACAAGGGCAAACACATACACACACACACACACCACACACACACACACACACAGACCAGTTCCATTATTTAGGACGCAGGTAGTTTATTTTTAGCTACTCACTTTTCTCACTCCCAGTCTCACATTTAAAGCCTTATTTGTACCCGTGGGTGGGGGGCGTTCTTACTTGTTGGGCAGCCGTGTTTGAAAGTGTGACGGACTTTTTCGCCATTTGTTAAGAAAAAAATGCCTGTGTGTGTGTGTGTGTGACGGCGAAACTGTAAGTGTGTGTTCACCCCCCCCCCTCTCTCTCTCCGCAGGTGTGCGTGAGTGAGTTTGTGCCTGCGTGCGCGTCACAATGCCGCTGGTGAAGCGCAGCATCGAGCCGAGGCACCTGTGCCACACCGCGCTGCCCTGCAGCATTAAGAATGAGTTGGAGTGCGTGACCAACATCTCCCTCGCCAACGTCATACGCCAGCTCAGCAGCCTCAGTGAGTGCGTTTTTTTCTTTTTATTATTGTCCCTAATTCATCTGGTCAATGATGTTGCCTGATTATGGTGTGTGTGTGTAGGTAAATATGCAGAGGACCTGTTCGGCGAGCTGTTTAATGAAGCTCACACGTTCTCCTTCCGGGTGACCTCCCTGCAGGAGCGCGTGGACCGGCTGTCGGTCAGCGTCACGCAACTTGACCCCAAAGAGGAGGAGCGTGAGTGAACGTCCTTGCATGCAAACGCACACTTTCACGAGGGACCACGACAGAAGGGCGTGGCATAGCTCTCTGTAGCAGGATACAGTCACATTTGATCAATTTTAATGACGGTATGGTCACCGCGGCCATGTTCCAAACAGAGGTTTCTAGATTAATGCTGTAATCTACAGCATGCGATTGTGTTTCTGGTTTATATGTTACCGTTAGTGATTGCAGCAGTGTTGTCCAGTTAGCATTAGGGGGAAAAAAAGCTCCGAGCAGCGTTGGCGGTTTTGAACCCTGCTCTGTTTCTCCCGAACGTATTGTTCATTAGCCAGTGATGCTAAATGGACTCACCCGAGAATTTCAGGGCTCTCTCCAGCGGCCCCTTCGCTCCCGGTGTTAGCGGTAGCTGGCCAAGAGCTTCCTGAGACTCTGGCCGGTGATTTGTTAGCTGATGGCTTCTGCAGTCACGCTCTCCGGATTAAACTCGCGCTTTACACGGTAGCCGTATCAACGGAGCCGGAAACGGCGGGAGAAGAGAGATGGAGGACGATGGCGAGATTTTGGCCAGATAATCGGCCAGGGGAGGTTCCCTCTGTCCTTAATACCGTTAGTGGGCATTTTTTGGGGCAGTGGTGGCCTAGTGGTTAAGGAAGTGGCCCCGTAATCAGAAGGTTGCCGGTTCGAATCCTGATCCGCCAAGGTGCCACTGAGGTGCCACTGAGCAAAGCACCGTCCCCACACGCTGCACACTGTGATGGGTTAAATGCAGAGGACAAATTTCACTGTGTGCACCGTGTGCTGTGCTGCTGTGTATCACATGTGACAATCACTTCACTTTAAAGTCTTCTCTTTTAAAGACTTTAATATATCTGTTTCCGTATCCGACCTGCCTCCACCCTCTCTCTGTGCTTCTCAGTATCGCTGCAGGACATCACCATGAGGAAGGCCTTCCGCAGCTCCACCATTCAAGACCAGCAGCTCTTCGACAGAGAGACGCTGCCCGTGCCCCTCCAGGAGACCTATGACATCTGCGAGCAGCCGCCGCCTCTCAACATCCTTACACCTTACAGGTCGGCGGCCCCGCCTTTTGCATTCACAAAGAAGGGGTTTTCAAGACGTTAACACTGCTGTGTGCCCCCAGGGATGATGGGAAGGAGGGCCTGAAGTTCTACACCAACCCCTCGTACTTCTTCGACCTGTGGAGGGAGAAGATGCTGCAGGACACGGAGGACAAGAGGAAAGAGAGGAGGAAGCAGAAGGTGCGAGGCGAGGCTTGTCATAAAAGGGCAGTGATCCGGTCATTAAAATACACACGGTTACGGTCACGTATGGTCGTTTAATCATCCTTCTGATGTATCATTTCTTTGATCTCGTGTCTGTACCCAGTCTAGTTGTGTCATTAGGCAGCGGGACAGTTTAGGTCTTTACGCACCACGGTACCAATTTCTGGTTTCACTGTCCAAATGACCCAGACAAATCGTTTAGTTTGAAAATTGTCAACAAACAACAACAACAACAGAAATGTATTGTAGCATAAATGAAATCAAGGGTTCTGTAAGATATAACCGCTGTTCCTGGGGTGGGAATCCCGAGTCTAGTACAATTGAATTTGTTCAGGTTGGGTCTGGATATTCGTAACGTCTGTGCCTGAAGACCTCTTGTGTTGAGAAGAAACATCTGGAGGAATGGCTGCAGCGGTTTTCCAGTACGAATGGCGGCCTTTATCGTTCCTCACATAAACAAGCAGTGTGTGTTGTGTGTGTGTGTGTGTGTGTGAGTGAGTGAGTCAGCAGGTTTGTCAGTGTCCATGAATGTGTGTGTTTGTGTGTGTGTGTGTGAATGAATTGCCACAGCCCACCGCCCCCCTGTCTGATCTCACATCCAGACACCCCACCCCCCTCAGCTCCATGGACTAATGGAAAACAGATGTGGGTTCGCTCCAGAGAATCCCTCCCTCCCTCACTCACACTCACACACACACACACACACACACCACATACATTTTATTGGCCGTGTGTAGTTCATGGAGTGTAACTGATGTTTTCATTTTTTTATTCCTGGTAAACAATGTGTGTATGTGTGTGTGTGTGTGTGTGTGTGTGTGTGTGTGTGTGTGTGTTTTATGACAAGTGATTTACCACCAGACAGTAATGGACATCAATAGTGTGGGTTTTTGTGGGTGTGTGTGTATGTGTGCACTCTTGAACCTTTCATACCTTTTAAATAGCAGCGTGCTGCTGATTCAGCATCAGATCAGGCAGCTTTACTCACTCTATCGATTCTGATTGGCTGATACTTCTGCATTATAAAGCCGTGTCAGGGCCATTTACGTATAATCACCGCTTCTTGATAAACATACACAACATTTCAGACACAGTGTGTGTGTGTAAATGTGAATTCTTCCTCATTAGTACTTCACCAGTTTAACCAAAGGGGTGTGTGCATGACAATTACAACTAATTATTAGTAGTCTGTGCCTTTCAAGTAATTACATTTCCTGTTGAATGTCTAGTAGACTAGACGTTTACTCCAGGGCTCCCTTTTTGTAGATAATTTTGGAGCCCTTTGCTACTTCAACACACATACTCTCGCCTTTTGCTACAACATTCATGATAGGTTTCATGATTTTTTTTTTTTGCAATGCTTTATCAATTTTATTATCAGTTTTAAATGTAATAGTTTATAGGTTTATGGTTGCACGTTCTCCATGCCATCATAGTTTTAAAAAAGTCATTGGTGATTGAGTAATAATTGTGTATGTGTGTGTCAGACATGGATCATATAATTTGGACAATGTTTTACGTTTGCACAAAAAATGGAAAGTAAAAGTTGATTATATTTAGACTTTAAATCTAATTTCTTAGGTTTGCATACACATGTAGGCAGACGTATGGCTGTTAGACACGCGTCCGTGTTTAGATGAGAGCAGACGTGTGTTTTCCTGCTGTAATGGAACCAGGATGATGCAGAAGAGCGGGTTTTATCGGACGGGCACTCGTTCCTCCGCTTCGAGTTGTGAACCTGTGCTCTGTTGCGCTGATTTGACCCAGATTCTGCTCAGACGCTAAAATTAGACGGCGAGCGCCATACCTCTGCAGCAGCGTGTGGGAGAGCCGCTGGTGTTACAAACCATCACCAAAAGCAGAGGGCACGTTTCGTTGTGTCACCGTGTGCTGTGCCGCAGTGTTTCCCAATGACACTCACTTCACTTTCACTTCAAGTTCACACCAAGAATTGATTGTGCCATAATCACCTGATACGACATGAAAATGTTGCAGTTTCATCTCGTTCGTGGTAAAGTATCATTAGTACTAAGAATTTGTGACTTTTGGGGCAGAGAACTGGGAATTGTGAGAAACGAGATCAGAAAGACCTTGATGACTTTGGGAAGGAGTTCGTTCCTGGCCTAGAATGAGGGTGTGTGTGCTGTGTGTGTGAGGAGATGTGCTCTCTGCTGTGAGGTTATTTGCTCTGTGTTACATGGGATAATGTTTTTTGTCGTGCTGTGCTTTGTTGTGTTTGCTAAGAGCTTTATTTTATTTCAATGGGAACTATTTTCGAACTGGCACTAAGCACAGTGCTACGCACGAATCCTGGGGCTTGTTTGCTAGTCTAAAGTCAGAGATTTACATTAATAAATTAATAGATATAACAAGAAATAAATCGTTAAATCCTTAACGATGCTCACAACAGTTCAAATTGACGGTTGTCAGAGCAATCCTTTGGCTCCTCCCATTTATTAAACAAATTTAAAACACACATACACAATCATTACAAGGCACTCTAAGATCAGCATACACATCTTGAGAAAATGACCAAGTGGTGAATAAAATTCACAGAATTCCCATTTTATGAAGGGATCCTAAATAGTGCTTTGTCAATTAACATTAATTTTTAATGTTTTGGGACACAGCAACAGTAGTTTTTATCCATTTAATTTTTAATGCTTTTGGAACACAGCAACAGTAGTTTTATCCATTTATGTAAATCCCAAGGACTCCTTTCACCGTACACTAGCGAACAACCCCACACCTAACACGTAATGTTGCACCCAGTGCCAGTTTGAAAATAGTGCCCTAACTTGCCAACTTCTGTGCTGTGATTAGTTTATTCTGTGCTGCATTTTTTTACTGCTGTCATTGTGTCGTGTTAAACGGT
Source organism: Denticeps clupeoides (assembly GCF_900700375.1). Lineage (NCBI taxonomy): Eukaryota > Metazoa > Chordata > Actinopteri > Clupeiformes > Denticipitidae > Denticeps > Denticeps clupeoides. Next base: position 6,648,417 of record NC_041720.1, on the reverse strand, counting down.
TCCACTGGTGCCTTTCTGTTTTGTTTTGTAGTTGCAAGACCCCCACACGTATGATCAGGTCTATAGGTACTTAGACCTCCCGTGTCAGGTATGTGTTAAACCTCCACCGTTCACTCAGGTGCCTTGGGTTCATCCTGGAGCCCCACCCATCTGGAGTTGGGGCTTTTTGCCTTAATGTTTGTATTTGTATGTTTGTATATTTATAAGATATAATATATTAAGATAAAATTCCTCCTTGGCTGTGGTTCTCCAGGACTGGACCTGAGCACCTATGGTTTTAAAAGCAACAACTGAAATAACAAAGCAGATGTTTTTTTTATGCTTTATTTCTAGATCCTCCTTTTTGGAGTTGACTAATCCAAACAAGTTTCAGCATTAAATTTAACAGCATGCCCTCATTCAGCATCAAAATGACTTTATTTTCTCATCCACAACAGCCTCTTTAATGTAGAGAAGTTTAGCTTCTCAGGGTAAACGTGGTGTATCTGGCACTGTGTTAACTCCAGTTATTAAGTGCTATTAACTCCAGTGCGGAACCAATGGAACTACATGGGGGCGCAGCAGTACTCAACACACAGATGCTCCCTTTTTATTGCACACACTTTATTTACACGTGTGTGTGTGTGTGTGTATATTTTTTATATATATATATATATATATATATATATATATATATATATATATATATATATATATATATATATATATGCAGTGCATTATGGTGTGTTGCTCAATGCATTTGTGTGTTTACTTGTTCGAGTTGTCGACTGTTGTTATTTGCATTCTGTGTGTCATAATCAATTTAATTTAAATGTGTATTAATAAGTATATATTAGTTGACATTAACATTGTCATTAAAATGGGAATTATGTGAGTTTTATGCAGTCATTTTCTTTCTAAGATGTGGATGTCGATATCAGCGTGTCAGTTTGCCATGCAATGATTGTGCATGTGTGTGTTAATAAAGTTGCTGATCAGAGTGTGTAATTCCATGTTTGTCTTCTCCATCTCGCTCCCGCTGTGTGTTAATGAACAGTTGGGTAATTTTCAGTGATGATTTTATATTTAGTTTTGGCCTTAATATCATTTGACATTATGAGAATTTATAAGGTTTATACTCATTAACAGTGATGTACGCAGTTACCACTGATTTACTTTTCTAGTTCCATTCATTCTGTTTGATAGCTGAAAAAAAAGACACTGAAAATGGCCAAACTGTTCAAAAATGCAGCATAACAAAGCACTGTGTTCATAGCTGTAACTCTCTCTCCGACACCCTCTCTGTAGCTGAAGAACATCGAGCGGCCGATGGATGTGGACAAGATTCCTCGTGCTCCCCACGACCGGAAGAAGGAGTGGCAGAAACTGGCCCTCGGGGCGGAGTTAGCAGAAGACGACGCCGATGACAAGCACAGGGACAACCGAGACAACAACACTCGGTGTGTGTCCCCGTCTTCTTTCTAATGAATCACTTGTAAACAGATCGTATCATTCAACCAATCAAAGATTTACTTGTCTGCGTGACTTTTTAGGCAACCACTGTACGTGGACAACATGGATGGAGCGTTCTCTTTGGCTGCGTTGCCGTATTCGCAGATGAACGAGCTGTTAAACAGAGGAGACCGAATGTATGGCAGACCCCATGAACCCCCACCCCCCCCTCCCATCAGGTACAAAAATACCACACACAGTAGTGTATTATTTTTTTGTGAGGCAGGGTGAATGGTGTTCCCCTGGAGTCTAACATGCAAATGAGACATTAAAAGAAAATAATTTCGAAAAACTTGTATACGACTGTAGGACAGCAAAGTAGTCCAAAAAACAACATATACATATACAGTGGGCAGCAGGTATTATAACAATATAATAAGCGGTACAACCTAGCCAAGCTTTATTTAGTGAACCTTTAGATATAATAATATTGGGTGCTGATATACATTTTGACTGGAATTACTAGTAGGTTATGTAGTATTCAGTATTCAGCTATTGTTTAACCCTTTGTAACGTCCTGCCTCTCTCAGTTCCAGCTCTGGTTTGTCGGACAGTCTTCCTCAGTCTCCGGCCCGCACACCAGTCTTCCTCAACCCCAACGCTCCACCCCCTCCTCCCCCTCCCTTACCTCCTCCCCCACCCCCACTCCCGTCCACCCACCAATCAGGAGCTGGCCTGCGGGGCACGCCGCCTCCCATCCCGCCTTTACCCAACCAGCAGCCACCGGTGATCCCACCCCCTCCCGCCCCCCTTCAGATCGCACCTGGAGTGTTACCACCCCGCCCCGCCTCCTATTGCCCCTCCTCTTCACATGGGTCCCGCCTCCCCAGCCCGCCTGCAGCAGGATAAAGCCCAACCTTCAGGGACCACAGACGTCTCGGTCCTGCCCCCTCCACCCCCCACCTCCACCGCTGCCAGTCTCAGGAGCCAGAAGCTCCTCCCCCTCTCAGTCAGTCCCATCCTACATGTCGTCTCCCCCCACTCACTCTGCCCACGAACCTAAGCGGCATCCTGCAAACCTGCCACCAATCAGCGATGCCCGTAGCGTCCTACTGGAAGCCATACGGAAAGGTAGGCGTGGCCACTGTGAACAAACATGAACTCATCAGTTGTTTCATGTATCATTTATCAAAAATGATCCAAAATGATTTTGTGTTTCTATCAGGTATTCAGTTGAGAAAAGTGGAAGAGAAGCGAGCTCAGGAGCTAAAACAGGAGCGTGTTGGGAACGACGTTGCCACTATCCTCTCACGCCGCATCGCTGTCGAGTACAGCGACTCGGAGGACGACTCGGAGTTCGACGAGGTCGACTGGGCAGAATGAAGGATGGTTGGAGGAGAAACTAGAGCAGAAGATTCCTCTCTTGTTTTTTCCACTTCCAGCATCTGATATGAACAAACTCGATTTTGTTTCTCTCTTCTATTGTTCCGTTATTTACCTTCCGTTCAGGGGGAAATTTCAGATTTTAAAATTCTTGCTTTTTCAGAAGATTTTACTGCAAAATTCATCTTTTATTTATGTTTCTGTCTGAACTATGTGCTTTTTTTATCTGCTTCAAACTTAAAACATAAGACAGTAAGAAGAAAATATGTATATTAAGAGTTTAAAGCCCCACCCATATCAAAATGTGACTCGTTTATGCCACCCTGTGGTCAGTGATGGAAGTGTGACTATTCGAGAGAAAAATGCAGATTCGATAATGGCCGGCCCCTTGGAATCAGTTAAGGATTGGCCCTGTTTTAGAAGGTGTGGCGGTGCGGGTGCATCTGTATGTTCTCTTCAGGATTGTTTAAATGTCTGTCTGAGTTCAAACGTGTGGTGTTAATGTATGATTAATGTATGATTGTGTAAGAGAAGAAGAAAAACAAGCACGGAACTTTGGCGGTTAGTTGCTGATATTGTGACATCGACAGATTTGTGTTTGTGTTGGTATGAACTGAAACCCCACACTTCTGTCCAATGTGTATGTGTGTGTGTGTGTGTGTGTGTATGCATGTGTGTGTTTGTTGTTTGGGGGTGAGTCTGCTACAGTGAGCCAACGAGATTTTGACAGAAAGCAAGTCCAGCATTCATGTTTCATGGACCAAAATACATATCTGAAGGCAGCTTATCGGCCAGTAGCCCAACTGGTACCTTCAGTGTTCAGAAATATCAGCGATGAGGAGCTGCCATGGCATCGAGGAGCCACTGCCCCACATCTGACCGTCCTGCCACAGCCAGCCGTGATGCACCTGAGCCAGGTGGCCAGAATAACTCTGCACACTGTCATAAGCCATATCTTTGGACGGCATATAATGTACATATTTACGTTTATGCAAATTTAACGATCCTCGTGATTTTTACTTTTTTTTTTTTACATTTTTCTAAAAGGCTCATACCATTAAAAACTATTCAACAAGAAATTGCTTTATTAAAATAATATGTAAAATACACATTCATTCATAAGATAATAGGGTATTAGTATTAATAATTGAGAATTAATAATATTTTGATGAATATCTATTCAGTGGTTTGGGTTAGGACAGTGTGCTGACTACTTAAATGAGAAATGTGTGTGTGTGTGTGTGTGTGTGTGTGTGTGTGTATAGATTTCATATATTAGAAGGTTGCCAAGAACGTCTGAATGAAAGAAAGAATGTAAGTATCCTTTCTTCTAACTGGTAAAGCAGATAATTGTCTGCATTGTTTCTATTCGGTGCTTCTTAGCCGGAAGACGTTGCGGTGGAGCAGATTCTGACCTCTGACCTGGCTCAGGTCTGAGGGCATCTGGCTCAGGTGTGCTGAGTGCAGGGCTGGCTCGGGAACTGCCGTAGTCTGGTCCGATCCCACATCTTTCCTCCGCTCTCTCATGCCTTACGTCTCTGCGTTCACTTGTGTTCGTTTGCTGTTTCGATATTCTGGGCGTGCGAGTGATGGAAATCAAATCTGACTGAGTTATTGTAAAGTTATGTAACTGTTTAATGTTGCAGTTTGCTTGAATTAATAAAATTTAATGATATGTTCAGGACAATGTCTTTTTGTCCTTTCTTTTTTAATCACCCATGCAACCAGATTCATTTAGCGGTAATGTTTGCTTTATCAAAGTGTAAATGAATAGGTTTACTAGAGGACAATCCTGGCTTTTTAGTTCAAATGTTTTAACCTTGTTTGTCTTTTATCCCGTAACCTGAACGTAACAGGGATAGGATGTCACTCAGTGATACTTTGGAACCTTTAATGTGTTTCCATCTCTGAAAGGACATGTCATCCACACATGAATGAATGGAACCGAATAATGTTCCTCTGACCAATAGAGAGCAAGAGAGAGAGAGAGAGAGACTGATTAAACCATAAAGACTGTAGAGTGTAGAGCCATCTAGTGGTGAAACACCAAGGCTCAGCCACAGGTTACTGAGTACTGGTTCACAGTAGATGGTGTGGGTGTGCCTGTGCAGTGGGGAGTCTTTTGAATGTAGTGTGTTTGTGAGTAAGAGTGGTGTGTGTGTGTGTGTGTGTGTGTGTGTGTGTGTGCCTGTGCAGTGGGGAGTGTTTTGAATGTAGTGTGTTTGTGAGTAAGACTGCTATGTGTGTGTATGTCTAATGAAGTGAGTCTGGAGCTGTATGAGAGGTCACTGTGCCTGTGAGTGGTCAGTGTGTGTGTGTGTGTGTGGGTAATGAAGTGAGTCTGGACCAGTATGAGAGGTCAGTGTGTGTGTGTGTGTGTGTGTGTGTGTTTGTAGGTAGAGTATATTAACAGCTGTCAGTGTGTGATGTGTTTGAGTTCCAGCTGCCTGTGTAAGCAGGGAGGTCCAGGTTAATCTTTAATCTCTGCAGACTCTCCCATCTTCTCCAGCCTCATCAACACAATTACTATTTCCTCACAAAAAATGTACTTAAAACATGACAACTATATAATAAATCTCCCTGAAATATATAATTGTGTCATTAATTAAACAAAATGACAATTATGATGAATTCCTTGATTGGCACTTGGTTTATGCGGCCATTGGCAAAACCAGCTTGTTCCGTTTTTGAAAGTTATGCATGAGGCGATGACGTACACTGCGCCTTTAAGAGCCTCATTCACAAGCTAAGACTAGCATGAACCTGACATGGAGCACATTTTCCTATTAATTCCTGAAACTCTTACACACACACACACACACACGTACATACATTACATACGTACATACAGTGGAACTGTGTGTGTGTGTGTGTGTGTGTGTGTGTGTGTGTGTGTGTGTGTGTGTGTATATATATATATATATATATATATATACACACACATCCTTTTTCCTAATTAATGTACACTTTTGTTGTTGACTATTTGCCGATTTATTAACAAGGAAAAAATTGAAATATCACATGTTCCTAAGTATTCGGACCCAGTATTTGCAAGACCTCTGCACTTTGCCCTGGTGTAATGTCAGTCAACTTCTGGGCCAAATCCTGACTGATGGCGACCCGTCCCTTCATAATCAGGGTTTGGAGTTTGTCAGAATTTGTGAGTTTTTGATCTTTGAGGATTGACCACAAGTTCTCAACTGGATTAAGTTCCGGGGAGTTTACTGGCCATGGACCCAAAATTTCAATGTTTTGTTCCCCGAGCCACTTACTTCTCACTTTGGCCTCACGGCACGGTGCTCCTTCATGCTGGAACAGGCATAGATCTTCACCAAACTGTTCTTGGATGGTTGGGAGAAGTTGCGGTCGGAGGATGTTTTGGTACCATTCTTCATTCATGGCTGTGTTCTTGCCATGTGTTCAAAATTGTGAGTGAGCCCCCTCCCTTGGATTAGAAGCAGCCCCACACATGAATGGTCTCAGGATGTATTTACTGAAACAGGACTGATGGTACCGCTCACCTTTTCTTCTCCAGACAGTCGTTTTTCCAGATGCCCCAAACAATAGAAATGGGGCTTCATCAGAGAAAATGACTTTACCCCAGTCCTCAGCAGTCCAATCCCTGTACTTTCTGCAGAATATCAGTCTGTCCTTGATGTTCTTCTTGGAGAGAAGTGGCTTCTTTGCTCTCCTTCTCGATACCAGGTCATCCTCCAAAGTTCTTCGCCTCACTGTGCGTGCAGATGCCCTCACACCCGCCTGCTGCCATTCTTGAACAAGCTCTGCACTGGTGGCACCCTGATGCCGCAGCTGAATTATCTTTAGGAGATGGTCCTGCCGCTTGCTGGACTTTCTTTGGCATCCTGAAGCCTTCTTCACATCACTTGAACCTCTCTCCTTGAAGTTTTTGATGATCCGATAAATGGTTTAATTATGTGCGATATCAGTAGCAGCAATATCCTGCCTGTGAAGAGCTTTTTATGCAACCCAATGACTTGCAGGTAACCATGGTTAACAGAGGAAGAACAATGATTTCAAGTATCACCCTCCTTTTAAAGCGTCCAGTCTGCTATTTTAACTCAGGACAGAATGATCTCCAACCTTGTGCTCCTCAGCACCCTCACTTGGGTTAATGAGAGGATCACTGAAATGATCTCAGTAGGTCTTTTTGTAGCAGGGCTGAAATGCAGTGGACATGGGTTTTTGGTGATTAAGTTCATTTTCAGGGCAAAGAGGGACTTCAAAGAGGGCAGTTCACCTGATAACATTCCTTATAACATTATGGAGTTTATGCAAATTGCCATGATAAAAACGGAAGCAGCAAACTTTGTGAAAAACACTATTTGTGTCATTCTCAAAACTGGACATGACTGTATATATACTCACACAAGCACATTATATAATACTGTTCAACTTTTAAGCTAAGTAAATTCCTAGATTTTTTTTTGAAGTAATGACGTCACTAGATGCTGTACCAGTATGAAGTTGACCAGTTTTATTGCTTTTTTTCCATCAGTGCAAGTGAACCCACTGGGACTCGAGTCAAACTGTTACAATAACGTTCCTCTGATATTCCTTCATTAGAAGACATGTCCCATCTGAACAAGTGACCCAATAAACTTCGTGTATTGGTCTATTGTTCCACTTTTTCCTGTCCTGCAAATAAATCACCAGGAGACCAAAGTACAAATTTGTGTTTATTTGTAATACTTCATGTCATATAAAACACAGTTTTACTGGCAAAAAAAAAAAAATCATAATTCAGAACTTTGTACATGGTGTCACAAATCATTTCAGAGAGGCCAGCGCAACACTGCTTCGGCCTTTTCTGTCGTATTTTATCCGTATAGTGCAAGTCATTGTCCCCTTATAATCTTAAACATTCACGACACAAGTTTGTAACCGAAAGTTCACAATGTAGCGGCGGTTTTGTTCACAGCGCTGTTCCGGGCGCGGCATCGAGCCCCGCTAAAGTGCAGGTGAGTCCCAATAAATAATTTCAGTGTCGCATTTACATGCATCGTCCATTCATCTGCTTCTGTAATTACAAGTTCTGTCCACCAGCAGGGTCCCGACCATTTACCCACAATCCCTCGTTTGTCTAGTCCTGGGCCATGGCTCCATTGGGCCACTTTCGAAGAGAGCAGATGTTGTGCGCCACTGGGTGGGACGTCGTGTCTTCGAGAAGGAAAGCGGTGGCGGGGACTGACACTGTTGTCATATCGTCCTTATAACGGCCGACTGACCGTGGTTCTCACGGCTAAGCCCGGATTCAGACTCTCGGCGTCTTCGGATGGGCTGGTGAAGGCCGAATGGCCCCAAACTGGTCCCCTGGGTCTCCACGCCGCTGTCCTGTCAGGTAAAAATGAGGCGACCCCCTCATGAAAAGGGATCCGGAGACGGATGGGTACAGCCGATTAATCGAGCTACTCGACTACTCGCCGGCCGGCCGGTCACACCTCGCTCGGGGACCGGGAGCGGTACCCGGCGCCGGCCTGGAAGCAGCCGCAGAAGAGCACCGCCAGCGCGCGCTGGATCTCGGCGTTCCGGTACGCGTAGATGATCGGGTTGATCATGGAGTTGTAGGTGGCGGGCAGCAGCGTGGCGTACGTGTACACGGGCGGGTACTCGCGCTCGCCCACCAGGCAGTAGATGGCGAAGGGCAGCCAGCTGGCGCCGAACGTGCCCAGGATGATGGCGAGCGTGGACACGCCCTTCTTGGTGGCCACCAGGTGGGGGGGGCTGAAGAAGTGGCGCTGCAGCGCGATCTGGTGGGCGTGGCGGCACACCACCTTGCAGATCTGGACGTAGAGGCTGAGCATGAGCGCGAACACCACGAGGAAGGCGGCGGCCAGCAGGGTCACGTGTTTCCGGGCCAGAGGCCGCACGATGCTGCAGCTGGACGGCTCGGCCAGGCAGTTCCAGCCGAGCACGGGCAGCAGGCCCAGGCACACGGACACGCCCCACGTCCCCGCCAGCATCAGGTGCGCGCACTGCAGCGTCTTCTCGGAGAAGTAGGTGAGGGCGTGGTACAGCGAGAAGTAGCGGTCCACGGTGATGGCCAGCAGGCTGCTGACCGAGGCGGCGAACGAGGCCACGAGGAAGCCCACGGTCACCAGGCTCACCGTGTCCGACGGGCTGACGTGCTGGACGGCGAAGTTGAGGATCAGGCCCACGCCGGCCAGCAGGTCCGCCGTGGCCAGGCTGCCGATGAGCACGAAGGTGGGCGCCCGCAGCGACGGCGTGTAGAAGATGATGGCCACCACCAGCGCGTTCTCGCACGCGATCACGGCGCCCGAGAGGCACAGCATCACGTCCCACGGGTTGACGGGCAGGGGGTCGGGGCGCGCCGCCGACAGCGGGAGCGCGCTGCCGTTAGCGCGCGCCCACGGCGGCTCCAGCGTGTGGTTGTCGGGCGCGCTGCCGTTCATTTGGTCCTGCGGAGGGGGACGTTTGTAATTATTATTCATAATAATACGATTAACATCCGTGCCTTCAATAATAAAGCGCTGAAAGATAGTAGGTTTAAAAATTAAACGAACCACGAGACACCGATAAAACTTCAGAATGAAAAAGAATGATATATAAAAAGTCATATAAACTGTATTTCTACAGCTGCCACGCGTCGATTATATTATAAACATAGATTTATTACATTCCTATTTTTGTTCTAATAGTATTTCGATCTTCTAAATAGCAGTCAGGTAATGGAAGAAAGTGGCGCTGGCCGCGGTGCTGAAAGCCTCGTACCGTGTCAGCCGAGCCGCTGGACCAGTCGGACCGAAGCGTCCCTGTCCCCGGGAGTCCCCGAGAGCGCGCACCATGGACCGGGCGAGCGACGGTGCGGCGCGAGAGCAGCGGAGCCACTGACGTTGGCGGCGCGTGGAGGACTAATAAAGCCCGCTGACGTCACAATACGAGTGTCTGTCTGTCTGCCTGCCTGTCTGTCGCGCACACACACACAGAGAGAGAGAGAGAGAGAGAGAGAGAGAGAAACACGGGCGTACACGTTAATTACAATTACCCATACGTTCATTAGAGCCGCTGGTTCTAATTGGCTGGTCCGGGGAGGGCGCGTGCACACGTGAAGCGTGATGTTCCGAAGAAGACGGTAACATCGACGTAACTTACGCACCAGCACGTTCACCTTTAATGCTGGGGAGCAGCCCCGCCCCACACCCCCAAACTGACAGTCGACCCCCAAAACATGCACAGATACCAAAGTCATTCACACTGAGTAACACACATGGCACACACACACACGCACACACACACACACACCACTCTGCGGAGAGAGTGAAAGTGAAAGTAAAGTGATTGTCATTGTGAAACACTGCAGCACAGCACACGGTGACACAACGAAACGTGTCCTCTGCTTTTAACCATAACCCTTGGTGAGGCAGTGGACAGCCATGACAGACTGGCACCTTGGCGGACCGGGATTCGAACCGGCAACCTTCTGATTATGGGGCCGCTCCTTAATGTAACACAATGTAACACAAATACTGTTGGTGCTCTACACTCACACACACACACACACACACACAACCTCATAGGCACAATTGTAACAAGTGTGTGTAGTTTCTTCTACTGGGCTGTAAAGTGAAGGAGCTTTATCAGCCAGTAGATCTGTCACTGTGATTACTGTCTGTGTGTGTGTGTGTGTGTGTGTTAATGGTCTCACACGTGAATTTATAACACCAGCTCGTCCTTTGCTCAGTACGCACTGTGTGTACCTGTGATTCGGCCCTGAATATGTCTCATCTGTGCCCTGTCCCTTTCCATTTTCTCCCTTCCTCTTTTCTTTGCTTCCCCTCGGCATTTATCACCAGCACAACAGCGGGCAGGTACGGTGCGGGCACCACAAACCAAACAACACTAACTCAACACTGCTATTAAAATATTAAACCTCAATACATCAAGCAGCATAATGGGCATTACGATTCCCTTTAAATATAGTACCAGTCAAAAGTCTGGATGCACCGACTCTGTGGCGGCTATGGAGACTAAGATGGGGGACGTTTTGATGAATAAAAGTGCAAGAAATATATTTTGCATTTTTCTGGCAGGAGAAAGCGAAATATGCTTTTCGGACCTTAATGGCGGCTTTGTTCACTATCGTCATCCTCAAAAGCCACTTGATGAGATGCTCGTTTACACAAGTAAATGATAAGAAAGTGTTTAGCATAAACCTTCAGGACTGTTGGAAACCATTGGCAGTGGTGGCCTAGCAGGTAAGGAACCGGACACGTTATCGGAACGTTTACCGGTTTAAATCCCGGTCCGCCAAGGTGCCACTGAGCAAAGCACCGTCCCCAACACACTGCTCCCCGGGCGCCTGTCCTGGCTGCTCAGTGCTCACCAAGGGTGATGGTTTTAAAGCAGAGGACACATTTCACAGACTGTAGACAATCACTTCACTTTCACCATCGTCTAACTTAAGGTGGTAGAGATGCACAGCCAGTCACACAACACAGTGTCTCGTTCGTGGATTTCTTTCCTTTTCCAACTTTCTACATCGTAGAATATAACCGAAAACTCAAAAAGCATGTAGTGGACAACAACAGCGAACAGAGCGAAAGGTTTCATCTGTGAGGCTCTTTTCAGCACTGAACCGCGCTTTTCACTCTCTGCTTCTCTCAACCGCCTGAAGCAGCCCACTCGCCTCCGCTCATCCCTTTACTTGTGGTAATGAGCATCTCATGAAGCTGCTCATGGTGATGACAGTAGGTGTGCAAAGCAATCGTGAAGGTACATATAGTCAGTGGAAAAAATCTGACTCATTGAACCTTAATTTATCGTCATAAATTAATAAACACGTTGGCACATCAGTCGGGTTTTATAAGGGTTAATATGCGACTGCGTTGTCGAGCGCGAGGAACGATGATTGGTTGCCGCTCTTTTGCTCCCTGCAAGGTGGACATGCCCACCCCCCTTAAAATATTTTTTTTTTTTTTTTTTTATGAATCTCAGTGATTAACACATTAATAAACGTGGCATTCACTTCCCTGAAGATGGGGAGGAAAAAGAAAAAGTGTCGAGAAGAGGGCTGGAGCATAGTTCACGGTCTATTTGGCCTTAACTTTTTACTTGTAAATACTGAATCAAACATATTAATAAAATTGAATTTGGAAGACAAAAAGAGAAAGAATGGACTGAAATAATCAGATGAAACAGAATGAACAGTCTGAAATAATTTATTAAGGTCCCCTGATATGAAATGGTCACTGGTGAGATGATTTAACATTAATAAGAAGTAATCCACTTACTTCTATAGGCCGCTCTCCTCCTCGTACCGCCCCTCCTAACCCTTACGGGCAGCGCTAGCCTAGCAGGTAAGGAAGCTGACCTGTCTGGTGGTTCGAATGCTACTGATCAAGGTGCTACTGATCAAGGCACCATCCCCACACACTGCTCCTCGGGCACCTAATCAAGGGTGATGAGCTAATGAAGATGACAGATTTAGTTGTATGCACCGTTTGCTGTGCTGCAGAACTTCACTTTCACTTTTCTCATTAGCATTTAAAGCTACAGACACAGAAACGGTGCATCCTGGGGAAATCTCATTGTGGGACTGGCTCAAAGTGGCTGTAATTGTGCATCAAGGCTGAATTTTTGGAAAGATACTTCAGATACAGTATTACAGACCACTTAGTTTACAGACTCTTTTAGATTAAACAGGTTCAGAGCTAACTATCGTTTCCCAACCATGGTCCTGGAGTAACATCTGCCAAAGAATCTTCACTCCAGCCCTATCGTAATCAGGTGTTACTGAATGGCCTAATAATGAGTGGGGTGGATGTGGGTTGGAACAAAAACTTCCTGGCAGATGTTCCTCCAGGACCAGGGTTGGGAAACACTTGAGCTACTATCGTGCTGTGAGCAGTCACATGGGCCACGCCTCATTTGCCCAGCAATCCTCCTTCATGGTGTCTGGTCTAGAATGGTAGTAGCCTAGTGGGTAACACACTCGCATATGAACCAGAAGACCCAGGTTCAAACCCCACTTTGTGTCCTTGAGCAAGACACTTAACCCCGAGTGTCTCCAGGGGGACTGAACCTACTAATTCCAAGTCGCTCTGGAAAAGGGCATCTGATAAATGCTGTAAATGTCTTTAATCTTCTTTCAATGTTCTCTCAGTTAGTGCACAGCGTATTGACCTTCACACGATGCTGATATACTCCTAATAGACATACAGATATATTAATGCTGTTCTTTGTTACACCCTTTAGTAGCGCTAGAGACAAACACTCCCGAAATTCCTGCAATACACAGCTGTAAAGGGGAAAAAGCTCACCTGCATACAGCGCCCCCCTCAGGTTTGCTCTGGGCCCTGCAAATAGGTGATGATTGGACTAAAAGATTAAAACAGAGAAATCCCTAATGGCTGAGATAAGTGAAAACACACACGTTCACCGTGACGATGGTCCTCAGCATCGTAATTACCTGTATGAACTCGTGGTCGTGCAGGCCTCAGAACGTGAAAGTCGGGGCACGTTCACACACACACGCGCTCAGCTTTTTAATAAAACAGGAGCTTTGTTATCCTGGACAGGGCTAATGAGGTCTAATAGTTAATATGCTCCCATTGGGCTGTGTGTGTGTGTGTGTATGTGTGTGGTGTCGTGTGAAAATGTGACTGTGGGATCGCACAGAAAGAAAAGCCGAAAAGAATGCATTCAATTGCTTTTATTTGATTTTTTCAGCCTTCACAATATAAATATGTCAACAGCATCAGAACAGAATACATGATGTGGTTCCTGCTCAGCAACAACCGTTCACATTCATAAAAAACATTTTAACTGTACATCAGGAATGTGAGGAAAGAAAGGCGTTAGTCATATTTAAATATGATTTATTATTATTCATCTGCTATGGGAAGCAGGCATGAGCTCTTCAAGGAATTTTAAAGATAGTAGTATAATACTGTAGAATAAGCAACAGGGCCCCCACCCTGCTGTGTAACAGTTGCATGTTTGGCTAAAAGAGTGGAGTGTGTTTCTGTGGTGTGTGTCATGCATGTGCTCCCGATTAAGTCTGTAGATCATGTGTGTCGCACGTGTCCAGCAGAACTCGGGTTACTGTGCATGTAAAGTACAGTTATTTACAGTGTGTGTGTGTGGTGTGTTACATGTAACGGTTTCTTGACATATTCACGGTACAGGAGTGTGTCTTCAGGCCGGAGGCTCCTGATGATGCCTCTATTGGCTTGAACGTGACCCTCAAACAGCGCCCGGCTCTCGGCGTCCACACGCGGAACACACACCTCATACACACTGTCAGCAGTGAAAGATGACACCGGACTCCTGCAGGACGGACACACACACACACACACACACAAACACAATTAGAGTAATTAAAATACATAAGGGTCAGAATTTGTGAAGTTACTCGTAGACCTGGTGCCCAATGTAATTTTAGATCTCTCAGTGAACCCACCCACACCACACACACACACACCACACACACACATTCAGCTGCCCTGTACACGTGCTGTTTGGACAGTAAGGTGAAATAACCTGTTTCCCATGACGACGCAGTGCACTAAAAATGAAGTCCTATTTCTGCTCAATACTGAGGTCTCACAAGAACAATGGGAGAAACAGACAAACACACACACACACACACACACACATACTCTTCGGTGACCTTTTGAAAGAGTAGAGTCACATAGCTATCTCTTTTAAAAGCCTGATCCTTCACTTAAGTGAGTAAGAGTGTGTGTGACAGAGCAATGACAGTTATCACACAACCATGGATGAAAACTTCAGCATGGTAAATCTACCGGTAGACTGTGTGTGTGTGTGTGTGTGTGTGTGTATATGCATGCTTTCAGTCTTTCTCTCTCTCTCTCTCTCAGACACACACACACAGAGGACAGATACGTCCTGTCAGTCCAAGACAGCCTAAAAGCATAAATTATCTCCTCACCTCAGTGACAACACAGTGCACTTAGCGTCACATGATGTCAGAATCTGACCACGTGAGAAGGTGTGTGTTAACATCATGTGTGCCACCCACCCACTAACACACATGAATGAGAAATTTAAATTTAGACACACGCCAGACACTCATGACCTTTCACAGCACATGGTCACAGGCGTGTCTTTGTCAGCTTAACGGTGAGCTACTTCAACAGAAGGCCCACCTACATTTATCACTTCCAACCAATCATGTCAGGCTCTGATGTGGCCATTCATGTATTTCCTTAGTTTGAAGGGTAGTTTGAAGAACATTTCTGAAATGAAGAAAGCCAGTGTTGAATGGTGGATCTTGGGTGGCGTGTTTTCTTGCTCCTGGTGAATCACTGATCACCTTGTGCAGGCTCTTCAGCAGAACATCTTGAGTTGCTGCACATGCTTGAAGGTCCACAGCCTTCACAGGCACGTTTCACCTCGATGAAGGCTGCGCCGGGAACGGTCACAACAAAGGAGCCACGGCTGAGGAACTCGGCACTCAATGAAACTTTTTATCTTTGTGTGTGTGACAGAGGAAGCAAAGTAGCTCAACACGTGTGTGTGTGTGTGTGTTGTGAGAAAGTGAAGTGATTGTCAGCATGATACACAGCACACGGTGCACACAACAAAGTGTGTCCTCTGCTTTTAACCATCATCCTTGGTGATCAGAGGGCAGCCATGACAGGCGCCCGGGGAGCAGTTTATGGGGATGGTGCTTTGTTCAGTGGCACCTTGGTGGGTTGGGATTCGAACAGTCAACCTTCTGATTACGGGGCCACTTCCTTAACCGCTAGGCCCCCACCGCCCCAAAAACTGTTCAAGTAGAAAATTAGAATGAAATACAACGATTTGACAGTTTGGGGCAACGGAGGCATAAGGATGTGGATTCGTAATCAGAAGTATGCTGTGCTGTGCATCACAGTGACAAAAAAAAAATCACTTTCACATTATGTCCGCAAGATGTGTGTATAAGCCGTGTGTGTGTGTCTGTGTATATACACTTACAAGTTTATTACATTCTCCAGTGGCCGCTGCTCAGCTTGTCGGTCGGTTTTCTCCACTTTATGTTGGTTCTGGCCCAGGTGAGCGAACCTGAAAACAGAACAGGTCTATTGTACATACATCTCAAAGTGACAAAGTCATAAATCGGTCTGATGCTCGCCTGACTACAAACACATACACACACTAAACAAACTCAGGTTCAAGGTTATTAAAATCTGCCTCAACCAATGAAATCACAATTCACGATCACAAATCAAATCAATCGTTGTGTGAATCATACGCACAACCCTTTCTAAGACACACATAACACATACACACATAAACACCTGTGGTAGATGAGCAGGTCCTGCTCAGCAAGCGGCTCGGAGAGGTGGAGACCATAACTTTCTTTCATCAGCTGGGACTGGACATCCTAAAGAGCAGAAGTCAGAAGTCAGACTCATGTCACACAAGCAGTTTTATAAATGAAAACCACATGAAATTGATCAATACTCCTGTCCAGACGTTGCTAATGTTGTAAATTACTACAGATTCAATACGAAATATATAATCATGACATGCCAAACAAATAAATAAATCAATCAAAAATATAAGAAAACACCCACATGCAGAGATACTTGTTGGTGACAACATATGGCTTAAATCTATGGCATGATTCTAGACATCAATGAAATTAATAAATAACATATTTCGACATTAATCACATCTCAGATGTAGAATGCTGAGCTGTAAGAGCAGCGGGTTCATAAACTAATCTCTAAATATTTTATTAGTCGCCGTTTTTTTTTTTTTTCAGATACTGAGGCCATCAGTCCTTGTGCACGGCCTGTCTAGCAGGAATGAGAATGTGTGTGTGTGTGTGTGTGTGTGTGTGCACGAGCCCAACACGTGAGGACTGATCCAGTAAAAATAAAACGATCCATCAAAAACGACCCAACATTGAAAACGGCCGCCTGAACCAGGAAAGATTCGAGGGAACCAGAGGATAATGTGCAAGCACACAAATAACACACAAGCACAGGTGTGTAGGATTGGGATTTATGACATTTGAAGTTCAGCTCATTGAGATCACGTTGCATGCAGAGATGAAACCCAACCATAAAGTACAGAACGTGGGTTTAATCCATTGTGAAACAATATATAAACTGTCTACAGAATGATGCTATTTCTTTTCCTCTCTGCCTGGTTTGTCATGAAAGTGAAGTGATTGTCATTGTGAAACACTGCAGCACAGCACACGGTGACACAGCCGTGACACAGCCATGACAGGTGCCCGGGGACCAGTGTGTGGGGACCTCAGGATTGGAACCTGCACCCTTCCAATAAACTACACTGATGACAATCCTGAAAAGCTTAACTTAAACATCAGTTTCTTCCTTCAAGTTCATGCAGCTCGTGTAAAAGGTAGAAAATAATTTTATACTTCATCATACATTCATGTATCAATCAGATAGGTGGTAGTAGCCTAGTGGGTAACACACTTGCCTGTGAACCAGAAGACCCAGGTTCAAACCCCACTTACTACCATTGTGTCCCTCAGCAAGACACTTAACCCTGAGTGTCTCCAGGGGGGGACTGTCCCTGTAACTACTGACTGTAAGTCGCTCTGGATAAGGGCATCTGATAAATGCTGTAAATGAAAATTTAAATTACTTTTGTTTCAGATTCTCTTCAAATTCCATGATTTTTGCAGTTTGTTAATGACCGTAGGAAACCTGGATGTTATGTGTTATGCGTGATTTTCCAATAAAATAACTTAATTGTCAAAAATATCTAATTATCTAATTTTCTTTGTCAGCACTCCACAACATGTGTTACTCATTCAGTGTACCAGCCTGGTGCCAGCTTGTGTGTATCACAACACTGCAGAATT
>NC_041720.1:6627554-6630670 GCF_900700375.1 Denticeps clupeoides | reverse complement strand
CGAGTCCCATCTAGGGTGATGTGCAGCAGAGTGGTGCAGCGGAAGCGTGCTGGGCCCATAACCCAGAGGTCGATGGATCGAAACCATCCTCTGCTACTTTACTCTTTTTGAATTGGAATTGTTTGTTACATGGAATTGACACAACATCATGAACTAATGCATTGTTTTTTGAAAACCCTAAGCTCATTTCTTGTCCGTTCACATTTAGGCTCATCACTAATTCTGTTGCACATTGTGGTCTGGACTGGTGCAATCATTCAACCACAGTTTCTCCTTTAGTTATTATTTGAGTCTACGAGATCTAAAAAGTCTTGCTTGAACCAAGTACCCATTGTTAGACGTGTAGGCCGTGTTACTATAAGTGCTATAAAGTTCAAATATGGAGTGAAAAGTGCAATAAAAGCCTCTTTGTCTTCTAAAACAACGACGACAATCCCCGGCCAGTCATTATCACCCAACCCCACTAACATGTGAGCCCATGGCTAATGAAAAAGGCACTGGTCTCCATAGATAGGGATTGGAGATTCAACTGCCATGAAGACTGATGAGCAGCAGAGTGGCGCAGCGGAAGCGTGCTGGGCCCATAACCCAGAGGTCGATGGATCGAAACCATCCTCTGCTACTTTGTTGTTTTTTTCATGTACTTGCATTGTTATTGCATTGTTTAGACACAACGTCATGAACTAGCGCATTGTGTTTAAAAACTCCAAACTCATTTCTCATCCCATTGAAGATAATGCTCATAACTCACTTTGTTGCACATTGTGGTCTGGACTGTGGGATATAGACATTAAAAATCGGTATATCTCTATGACTGGCAGTACTGATATGATCCAAGCAACTCTGTACATGCCACTGAGTTGTGTTTTTAAACAGAGACTCATAGCTAGAGCTATGAATTAGCATACTGCCAGCCCATTGTGACTGAAAGATGCCTCCAAAGTAACAAAAGAAATTACTATTAAATTATAGTATAGTTAAAGAACAAGCAAAATCTAAAGATTGGTGAAACATTAGTAGGTTAACAAGAGGACAAAGTGACCAAACATGAGATGATTAGGTACAGAAATGTGAAAGGGCAACAATTCAAACACAGTTTGTTGTCTAGGCATTGTAAGCCCTAGTGGCCTAAGGATAAGGCACGGCCTCCTAAGCCAGGGATTGTGGGTTCGAGTCCCATCTAGGGTGATGAGCAGCAGATGGCGCAGCGGAAGCGTGCTGGGCCCATAACCCAGAGGTCGATGGATCGAAACCATCTTCTGCTACTTTACTACTTTTGAATTGGAATTGTTGTTACATGGAATTGACACAACATCATGAACTAATGCATTGTTTTTGAAAAACCCTAAACTCATTCTCGTCTGTTCACATTTAGGCTCATCACTAATTCTGTTGACATTGTGGTCTGGACTGTGTGCAATCATTCAACCACAGTTTCTCCTTTAGTTATTA
Source organism: Denticeps clupeoides (assembly GCF_900700375.1). Classification (NCBI taxonomy): domain Eukaryota; kingdom Metazoa; phylum Chordata; class Actinopteri; order Clupeiformes; family Denticipitidae; genus Denticeps; species Denticeps clupeoides. The sequence goes on along the minus strand of NC_041720.1, from coordinate 6,629,218 downwards.
TTTGAGTCTACTGAGATCTAAAAAGTCTTGCTTTGAACCAAGTACCCATTGTTAGACGTGTAGGCCATTGTTACTATAAAGTGCTATAAAGTTCAAATATGGAGTGAAAAGTGCAATAAAAGGCTCTTTGTCTTCTAAAACAACGACGACAATCCCAGCCAGTCATTATCACCCAACCCCACTAACATTGTGAGCTCCAGTGGCCTAATGGAAAAGGCACTGGTCTCCATAGATAGGGATTGGAGAATCAACTGCCATGAAGACTGATGAGCAGCAGAGTGGCGCAGCGGAAGCGTGCTGGGCCCATAACCCAGAGGTCGATGGATCGAAACCATCCTCGCTAGTTTTGTTTTTGTTCATTGGACTTATGCATTGTTATTGCATTGTTTAGACACAACGTCATGAACTAGCGCATTGTGTTTAAAAAACTCCAAACTCATTTCTCATCCCATTGAAGATAATGCTCATAACTCACATTGTACACATTGTGGTCTGGACTGTGGGATATAGACATTAGAAATCGGTATATCTCTATGACTGGCAGTACTGATATGATCCAAGCAACTCTGTACATGCCACTGAGTTGTGTTTTTAACAGAGACTCATAGCTAGAGCTATGAATTAGCATACTGCCAGCCCATTGTGACTGAAAGATGCCTCCAAGTAACAAAAGAAATTACTATTAAAATTATAGTATAGTTAAAGAACAAGCAAAATCTAAAGATTGGTGAAACATTAGTAGGTTAACAAGAGGACACAGTGACCAAACATGAGTATGAATTAGGTACAGAAATGTGAAAGGGCAAACAATTCAAACACAGTTTGTTGTCTAGGCATTGTAAGCCCTAGGTGCCTAATGGATAAGGCACTGGCCTCCTAAGCCAGGGATTGTGGGTTTCGTAGTCCCCATCTAGGGTTATGAGCAGCAGAGTGGTCGCAGCGGAAGCGTGCTGGGCCCATAACCCAGAGGTCGATGGATTCGAAAACCATCCTCTGCCTACCTTTACTCTTTTGAATTGGAATTGTTTTGTTACAATGGAATTGACACAACATCATGAACAATGCATTGTTTTTTTGAAAAAACCCTAAGCTCATTTCTCGTCCTGTTCACATTTAGGCTCATCACTAATTCTGTTGCACATTGTGGTCTGGACTGTGTGCAATCATTCAACCACAGTTTCTCCTTTAGTTATTATTTGAGTCTACTGAGATCTAAAAAGTCTTGCTTTGAACCAAGTACCCATTGTTAGACGTGTAGGCCGTTGTTACTATAAAGTGCTATAAAGTTCAAATATGGAGTGAAAAGTGCAATAAAAGCCTCTTTGTCTTCTAAAACAACGACGACAATCCCAGCCAGTCATTATCACCCAACCCCACATTAACATTGTGAGCTCCAGTGGCCTAATGGAAAAGGCAACTGGTCTCCATAGATAGGGATTGGAGATTCAACTGCCATGAAGACTGATGAGCAGCAGAGTGCGCAGCGGAAGCGTGCTGGGCCCATAACCCAGAGGTCGATGGATCGAAACCATCCTCTGCTAGTTTGTTGTTTTTTCATTGGACTTATGCATTGTTATTGCATTGTTTTAGACACAACATCATGAACTAATGCATTGTTTTTTGAAAAACCCAACTCATTTCTCATCCCATTGAAGATAATGCTC